>NW_020257926.1:22636-23271 GCF_003255815.1 Theropithecus gelada
CCCCCTTGCGCTTCCCAGGTGAGGCGATGCCTCGCCCTGCTTCAGCTCTCGCTGGTCGGGCTGCAGCAGCTGACCAGCACCGATCGTCTGGCACTCCCCAGTGAGATGAACCCAGTACCTCAGTTGAAAATGCAGAAATCACCGGTCTTCTGTGTCGCTCGCGCTGGGAGTTGGAGACTGGAGCTGTTCCTATTCGGCCATCTTGCTCCGCCCCTCCTGATGAGATGTCTTTCCATTTGGTTGTGTCCTCTTCAATTTCTTTCATCAATGTTTTGTAGTTTTTCTTGTAGAGATCCTTCACCTCCTTGGTTAAATTTATTCCTAGGTATTTTATATATTTATTTATTTTGGTAGCTATTGCAAATGGGATTTTTTTTATTTCTTTCTCAGCTAGATCATTGTTGATGTATAGAAACACCTGTGATTTTTGTATGTTGATATTTTATCCTGCAACTTTACTGAATTTATTAAATCTAAGAGTTTTTGCTGGAGTCTGTAGGTTTTTCTAGACATAAGATCAAATTATCAGCAAAAAGGGACAATTTGACTTCCTGTTTTCTAATTTGGATGCCTTTGCTTGCCTGCCTGCTTTCTTTCTTTCTTTCTTTCTTTCTTTCTTTCTTTCTTTCTTTCTT
>NW_020257927.1:0-31413 GCF_003255815.1 Theropithecus gelada
GCTTCTACTCAGAATTATAAATAGAACCTGTAGTAAAAAAAAAAAAAGAATGAGTAAAGAAATATCAGCAAATTAGCCATGTCATCCTAACTAGAAACATGGGCTGATAACCATTTAGCCAAGCATTGCCCCTTAAGCTTTAATAAGCTTAAAAATCGATTGGTAATTTTGGCCCCACTCTGTGCGATATAATCCTGCAGGTTTGGAAAGCGTCCCTGAGTGAGTATTTTATACAAGTTCCCAGTTAATGCTGGTGTTGCTTCTCCTGGGCTCATCATTAGCAGTAGTGAGAGAAAGCAGGCACAGCAAAGAGTCCCTTACACTCAGCACCCTTGTCACAACACACATACTTCTAGGACAAATGAAGACAACCAATTTCCTTATTCTTTGCTGGTTCTCTAAATTTTACAGAACAAACAGAAGGCAGCAATGTTTGAATAAGTTTACATTTGGAAACCAACATGTGCACACGTACTAATGCAATGTTTATTAAGCAGGTACTATGGGCTCAAGAGTATGTTACAGAGCACTGTGTTGGGTATAACATACTGTGTGATTTAATCCTCATAACACCCTGGGAGCTGGTACTGTCTTTAATAATTCCCAGATTTTAGACAGGGGGCCTAGCATTTTTATGTCTCCTTCTGATTATCTGTCATTGATATATATTTTTAAAGTATAGAATAAAACCTAAACATAGACAGGTAAAAGGGATATAGAAAGAGTTTATATAGTTTAGCAGAATTTGTATTGTGTTTATATTTACTTTTTGTGACTTGTGGAACAACTACTGGATCTGCAGAAATAAGAAAACAAGTTGCACTTGGACTGTCTCTGCTAGCACTGTTTAAAAAAAAAAAAAAAATAGGCCAGGCACGGTGGCTTACACCTGTAATCCCTGCACTTTGGGAGGTTGAGGCGGGTGGATCGCATTTTAGCAAGAGGAGAAAAGGGAAAGAGGAGATTCTCACATCTACATGTCTACTCAGTGCACACGTTCCTCTAATTGGGTATCTGCGCTCCATGGTCTGCGAATTAGTTTCAGGACTGAAGATACAAGAGTCATTGAAAGAGGTAAAACGGTTGATTGCTGCCCTGTCAAGTTTGTAGAAATCTGGTCTAGTCTCTCTAGAAGTGACTATAGAAAACTACAGGTACCTAACAGGCAGAGACACAATTCTGCCTGCATATTTAAGGGAAAGCAGGCACTTTGCGGCAAATTTGTGAGTTGACTGGAAGGCTGAGGGGGAAAAGTCCCCTCTATAGTAAATTCTGGTTGGCACCTTATATGTTTTTATCATGTCTGATAATTCTGGACAGTGTTTGGAAAATATAATTAAAAGAAAAATTTTCTCCATCCGCAGAGAAACACCACAATAACAGAACAGTAAGAATTGTGTTTTATTTTTTTATGCTAAGTTCAAATGTATTTTTTTGATAACACAAAAAAGTAATCCTTGAAAAATCAGAATACATAACAGAAAAGAGCACAATAGCTTAAGTATTAAACATCTGTATGAAATAACTGTTGCAAAGATTGACAAAAATGCACTTAGAACATGCGGTTATTTAAAAACAAACAAACAAAACACCACACGATTCTGTAGAACCAATGTTATGTCACCACCAGGAGAGCACCAAGCAAGGCACTACTGGAAAGACAACATACTTGGAAAGTCTCTATAAATAAAGTAAACGCTAATCTGGTCGAAAAATCGGTGTCTTTGGTAAAAATTCTGTGAGGATGACATATTCCATCATGTTATTCGTTTCACATTTCCTTTTGCTCAGTCTCCAATGCAGGCACAGCTTGTGGTATAACCTATTGTTTTCCATTCTAATAACTTCTCAATCGATCTTCGTGTCCTTTTCCTGAGGCAAATAACTGGCCACATACTACAACCTAACGTGCAGCAGCAACAAAGGCAGCCACAAAGTAGCCAACGTACATTAACGGGAAGGTTCTTCTTAAGACAACTGTTAACTCTGTTGATGCTGGCTTTAAATTCTTCAGGAGCTACTTTTCCAGTTAACGAAGAAGGGAATTCTGATTCAAATTTGTTGCTCAGTCCAAATACCGTGATGTGACCGGAGCCGCGGACGACCACCGGGTCCGGCGAGTACTTGCGCAGCTGCTTCTCCAGGGCCCACTCCTCGTCCTCCTCTTCCTCATAGATTTCGTGGAAATCCGCCATCCTGAGCCTCCGAGCGCCCCTGCCCAAAGGGGCCTGACTCCCGGGGTTGGAGCCGGGGTACCGGCGGGCGAGGCAGCGGAGGCTGAGGGGAGTCGCCGCTGCCACCGGTTCCGAGGCCGCGGAGTTCGCTGTCGGCTGTCTCGGCTCTGGCTACAGAGGAGATGGGGTCGGGACCGTAGCCACCACTCTCATCAGCAATAACAACAACACAATATCAACATCCGCCCAGAGGCCGACATCTCCACAAGCACAGAGGCCGCTGCCTGGGCAGCAGCAGTAGCAACTCAGGCAACCACAGCAACAGTCTGAGCCACCCGCAGCGGGAGCAGCCACGGTATCGCGAGACTTCCCGGGCCTACGGGTGGGCGGGAGCGTGCGCAGGCGCGTGGGCGCGCGGACTCAAGAATTGTGTTTTATTACCCAATTAATTGAGAATGCGTCATGCATCACAGTCTATCTGCTTAACAGATTGCAAAGAAAGAAAGATGGTCACCATAATTAGTCCACGAGTGGAAGAATATACGGCACCATGTCATACATAGTTCATCCTGAATTCACCTGGTAACTGGAGAGGCTATTCATGCATGCTAATTGGTTATATTCAGTGATAAAATAAACTTTTCACATCTTCACAATGTAAGGTAGTTTTGCAACTTGAAGCCAGGTGCCTGCCGAAAGCAGGCTCACTCTGCTACACAAATGGTTGATTAGGGTGCTGTCTTTTTGGCTATTTACATTTTAAAGCAATGGCTCTCTACTCCCTGAACCCTGGGTTATGGCAATCCTGCTTGCCCTCTCCTCCTGATGGCTAGTGCCCTTTCTTGAACCCTACCATCTGCTACTAAGGTACAGCCCACAGCACAGGGCTCACAGCTGGAAACTCACATCTTACATGAACCCCAGTTGCCACAGCAGCACTTGAGTGCCACATCAGAGAATTAAGGCTGAGCAGCAGGAGGAGAGCCTGCAGACCTCCTGGTTAGAACTGCACCTTCACGATAATGGAAATGAAAGCAGTGTTTCAGCCTCAGTTTCTGTTTATAATGGTGACATGAAAAAAATACTGCTGGATTTCCAGCATGAGTCACATAGAGATAGGTCTAAGAGTTCTCCCTGTGACAGTCCAGCTCATTCACAGGCACCATGGGATACTAATAGGACCCCTGAAACAGCCACTCAAAGCACTGGAGAGAAAAGCAGCTCTCAGTCTGAGAAAGATTATATTGAGAAAAGAAAGCTAAAGGCGTCTTCAGAACACTTCTATTAGATATGAACTTGATCCAATCAGCCAGAAAATATTCTCCTTAAAGGAATTTCTCTCTAAAACCCCAAAGCACCGCCGGGCATGGTGGCTTATGCCTGTAATCCCAGCACTTTGGGAGGCTGAGGCAGGCAGATCACTTGTGGCCAGGAGTTCAAGACCAATCTGGCTAACATGGTGAAACCCCATCTCTACTAAAAATCCAAAATCAGCTGGACTTGGTGGCTTGTGCCTGTGATCCCAGCCACTCAGGAGGCTGAGGCAGGAGAATCACCTGAGCTTGGGAGGCAGAGGTTGCAGTGAGCCAAGATCACGCCACTGCACTCCAGCATGGGTGACAGAGCGAGACTCTGTCTGAAAATAAATAAATAAATAAATAAAATAAATAAAAAGAGATATTTTTCAGAGACCCTTGACTATCAGTAAAATTTTTTAAAACAGTTAAAACAAACTCATTACGGAGGAAAAACACAAGAAGAAGTAAAGTTTTGCAAGTACTAAACGCATGGAATTCCAGGAGGCAGAGTGAACATAGCTCTTGACCTGAGACGTGTTTAGCTGAAAAAAAAAGGCATATTTTTTTCCGTATCTCCTGCTTCTCTGGGATTTCTTTTCAGTTGAGATTCTCTGGACAAATTACACCTGTATCTTGAGAATATGCCTTTAAAGGTGTCAGTACCACCTGTTTACCTGCTACCTCCACACCCACAGGCAGAAGTACCAAGACCCACTGAAAAAGTCCACCCACTTCTGTCCTTCATAACATGAAAAAATCAGGAACAATTAATTGCTCCATGATGATAGAAATATATGTTTCTCCTTTCCTGTCTTCGGTGCCCTTCCCTGTCACAGATACCAACAATCTCTGCTACAGTAATAAAAATATGGGCCACACTGCCCAGTCCACACCAAACCCAAAGAGAAAAGGCCCTATGATCACCCTGTAGAAAACAGCTGAAACTGAACTCTCATGAGTGTATCTTCAACCCCTCATACTTGATTCTGGTCTCACCTTAGAGTCACATGAGGCACTTAATTAAAACAACATGGATGCGTCCAACAATAAAAAGAACCCATGGAAAGGGCATGAGCAAAGATATTTCTGTGAATTGGCAATGTAATTTGAGTATCCACACCTAAGTAATCCACATTACTCACAATGGCAAAAACTATAGTAACTTTTGCACCAAATGAATAGAACCCTGGGTTTATAACCACTTAGCTAAGCATTGCCTCTCAAGCTTTAATGAGCTTATAAACCACTTGGTAATTTTAGTCCCTCTCTATGTAATGTGATTCTGCAGGTTTTCAAAGGGTCCATGAATGTGTGTTTTAAATAAGTCCCCTGTCAATGCTGATGATGCTCCCCATAGGCTCATTACTAGCATTAGTTAGAGAAGCAGGCACAGCACAGAGTCCCTTACACTTGGCATTCTTGTCACAACACAAATACTTCTGGCACAAATGAAGACAACCAATCTCGATCCTAAAGTATCAAATTCTTTGCTGGCTCTTTAAAGTTTACAGAGGCAACAAAAGGTAGCAGTGCCTGAATAAGCCTGCATTTGGAAAACAACATGTACACATGGACTAATGCAATGTTTACCAAGCAGGTACTACGTGCTAAAGAGTATGTTGCAGAGCACTGCGCTAGAAATAACACATTGTGTGATTTAATCCTCATAATACACTGGGAGTTGGTACTAAGTGTTTAATAATTCCCAGCATTAGGTGAAGGGCCCAGCATATGTATTTCACCTTCTGTTTCTGTTCTTGTTTTTTTTTTTTTTTTTAATGTATAAAATAAAAGTTAAATGTAGACAGATGATCGGAATACAGAAAAGTTGAATGCAGTTTAGAAAAATTTGTATTGTGTTTATATTTACTTTTTTGTGACTTGTGGAGCAACTACTGAATCTGCAGGAATAGAAAACAAGTTGCTAAATGGAATGTCTCTGTAAGCACTGATTTAATAGAAAATTTAAAAATGAAGACCTTAAAATATTACTTTATTTTTCCCATTTATCTCCTTTGGGGTGCAGAAAATTGTGAGCACCAGTTTTAGAAAGGCAGCAGGAGTCACCAGCCAAAACTCTCATCTCTTCTGTGAGGCAAGACTCCAGAGTGGGGCCAGATCTAAATAAGACCCCCAAATAGAGTGAATCTGAACAGAACTGGGGCAGGGAGTGGACCTTATGTAGAATTCTGTTCTCTGTGCCACTGGGATATTTACAGTTCTGTTTTCCTAAGCTTCCCTAAGAGAAACTTATATCTCAGAGTTTGTATAATTTTTTTTAGCCACTGCCCTAATAAGCAATTTAAATAAATGTTTTAAGGCTTTCTAGGGTAATTATTAGAATATAAATGTATATTATTAGCAGGAAATAGAAATGCATGCAATAATAACAACCCTTCTGTTCATAAATATCCCCTTAGTTGATGATATAAGAAGTCACTACAATATGAAGAAAGTGGCCCAAATAAAGCCCAAGGTTTTTTGCACACATCTGTTCATTGTATCAACCACATGATGCCTAATTCAACCCTTTATTCAGGTGCTAGCCTAGACTAAAAGTTCCTGGACGGTAGGAACCATGACTGCTTCATCTGTTTTTCTAATTGTCATATAAAATAAAAGCAATTAGTTTATACGTTTGAGTCTTCAGGCATCCTGGTTGTTTGTCACCTAAGTACCAGAAAACTGGAGAAAGTCTCATCTGGGTACCCACCAAAGTCATCTCCTGTGTAAGGGGAGGAGCAAATACAAGATGACTCAATTTTTTACACTGAGACAGAAGCAGAATTGATCACTTTTGTTACTCTGGCACAATTCTGCTCTGGACATCCTCAAATGCCTCAAAGATGCCCAGCTGATAGAGTTCCCAGTGACCCTGGGCTGATGGCCCAGTGATAAGCCAGGCAGGAGAGAATCAAGCTAATTCTTTTTTTTTTTTTTTCCTTTGAGACGGAGTCTCACTCTGTCTCCCAGGCTAGAGTGCAGTGACACAATCTCAACTCACTGCAACCTCTGACTCCCAGGTTCAAGCGATTCTCCTGCCACAGCTTCCTGAGTAGCTGGGATTACAGACACCCGCCACAGTGCCCGGTTAACTTTTGTATTTTAATTAGAGACAGGGTTTCACCATGTTGGCCAGGCTGGTCTCGAACTCCTAAGGTGATCCGACCACCTTGGTCTCCCAAAGTGCTGGGATTATAGCCATGAGCCACTGTGCCCGGCCATTGCCAAACTTTAAAAAGAAAAAAGAAGTGTCCAAGACCATTTAAGTCCTTCCCCAAACTAGCACACTGTCAGTTCACAGGTTTCTACTGCCCTGATTAAATAAGGTCAGCCGGATTTAGGCTTTGTAAAACAGATTCTGTATCTCAATGGAAACAGCTATAAAAGCACCTGGCAATGGGTGTGGATATAGGAGGGATGAAAAATTGCTACAATTTTTGCAATGAATATTATTCTGCCTTTTTTGCATATGTGGTTTATACAACTCTTTTACACCAAGAAACTTTTCCAAAGATCGACAGCTACCAAGTGGCTGGGCTGAAACTCAAGATAAACTGAATTTGTTGATTTATGCTGCTCCATAGATCAAACTATTGGCTTCTGCAGACCCATGAAATGCTGGAGAATGATACTTTTACAACAGAAGCCAGATTTTGTGTGTGTGGTGTGTGTGTGTGTGTGCCCATGTAGTACTGTTTATTATTGGGAATAATCCTGTCAAGAAATTGCAGAAGCACAGGGTGTCTCACACCTATAATCCTAGCACTTTGGGAGGCTGAGTTGAAAGAATCACTTGAGTTCAGGAGTTCAAGCACAGCCTGGGCAACATAGTAAGAACCTGTGTCTATGAAAACAGTTTTCAGGCGGGGCGCGGTGGCTCACGCCTGTAATCCCAGCACTTTGGGAGGCCGAGGCAGGCGGATCACGAGGTCAGGAGATCAAGACCATTTTGGCTAACACGGTGAAACCCCGTCTACTAAAAACACAAAAAATTAGCCAGGCATGGTGGTGGGCGCCTGTAGTCCCAGCTACTAGGGGGCTGAGGCAGGAGAATGGCATGAACCCAGAAGGCGGAGCTTGCAGTGAGCCAAGATAGCGCCACTGCACTCCCACCTGGGCAACAGAGGAAGACTCGATCTTAAAAAAAAAAAAAAAAAAAAAGAAGAAGAAGAAAAAGACAATTTTCAAAAATTAGCCAGGTATGATGTTGCATGCCTGTAGTCCCAGCTACTCAGGTGGGTGAAGCAGGAGAATTGCTTGAGCCAAGAAGATTCAGGCTGCAATGAGCAATATAATTGGTTACACCACCTCACTCCAGCCAAGATAAAAGAGTGAGACACTATCTCAAAGAAAAATGGCAGGAGCATTTTGAACAGACATAGAATAATCTGAAAAGCTGGGGGATGAGCTTAGAAAGTCAAAACCCAAGAACATTATTTATTTTTATCAATTTGAAAACTTGTAAAAGAAAAAAAAATTAGAGAAATTAAACAGGATTAAATTGCGCAAAAAAATATTTGCAAATAAGATAGCCTGTGGATCCAGATTAGGCTCAGAGATACTCCAGCATAGCCACATGGTGGAAAAAGCAAAGTGACATACAGAAAATGGAAGAAAGGTACAGAAACAGTTGGATTGATTACAGCTTAGAATTTGCCTTATTTGAATATAACTTAAACATTTGACATCCTTATATTTGCCAGAACACTGCAGCTGGTACAAGAACAGGTACAGCCTATTTATATATCAAGTTAGGTTTCAGTTTAGTACGTTAAAAAAAAAATCTATTAAAAAAATTAAACGTGAAAGCAGGCAGCATTAGAATATAATTAACAATTTATCACTTTTGGTCTTCTCAATTTTGAGAGATACATCAAAACTTTAAATATTGAGGCCTGGCACGGTGGCTCATGCCTGTAATCCCAGCACTTGGGAGGCTGAAGCAGACAAATCACCTGAGGTCGGAGTTCGAGACCAGCCTGACCAACATGGAGAAACCCCTTGTCTACTAAAAATACAAATTAGCTGGGCATGGTGGCGCATTCCTGTAATCTCAGCTACTCGGGAGGCTGAGGCAGGAGAATTGCTTGAACCCGGGAGGCAGAGGTTGCCGTGAGTCGGGATCGCACCGTTGCACTCCAGCCTGGGCAACAAGAGCAAAACTCTGTCTCAAAAAAAAAAAAGAAAAGAAAAAACGCTTTAGATATTAATATCACTCTGTCACCATCAAAAATGTACTTACTGGCTGGGCGTGGTGGCTCATGTGTGTAATCCCAGCACTTTGGGAGGCCAAGGCAGGAAGATCACCTGAGGTCAGAGTTCAAGACCAGGCTGGCCCATATGGTGAAACCCCATCTCTACAAAAATACAAAAATTAACCGAGCATGATGGCAGGTGCCTGTAATCCCAGCTACTTGGGAGGCTGAGGCGGGAGAATCGCTTGAACCCGGGAGGCGGAGGTTATAATGAGCCAAGATCGCGCCACTGTACTCCAACCTGGGCCACAAAGCAAGACTGTCTCAAAAAATAAAAATAAAAATTTACTTATTTAGTGTCAAATCCTACTGTAAAAAAGCAGAACCGTGGGGTTTTTTAAGTGGAAACATGGATTCAGGTTATTTTATTTTATTTATATTTATATTTTTTGAGATAAAGTTTTGCTCTGTCACCCAGGCTGGAGTGCAATGATGTGATCTCGGCTCACTGCAACCTCCGCCTCCCAGCTTTAAGCAATTCTCCTGCCTGGGCCTCCCAAGTAGCTGTAATTAGAAGTGCCTGCCACCACCCCCGGCTAACTTTTGTATTTTTGGTAGAGACAGAGTTCACCATGTTGGCCAGACTAATCTCGAACTCTTGACCTCAGGTGATCCTCCCGCTCAGCCTCCCAAAGTACTGGGATTACAGGCATGAGCCAGCAAGCCCAGCCAATTATTTATTTTTTAAAAGGTTAGAGGGGCTTCCTTGTGTTGAAATCTACTGTTTCCAGAAGAAATATATAAATCTGGTCTGTTTTAGGATCTACCTATTTCTTAAATTTTCAGTTTGATTATGTCACATTTAGCACAAGTGACTCATTTTGGTTCAGTTTGGCTTGCTCTGTTTGGAACTAGTGCACAAGCTCAGTTTAGAATGATGGACTCCAATAACTTTTTGCTTTGAGACAGAGTCTTGCTCTGTCACCAGGCTGGAGTGCAGTGACGTGATCTCGGCTCATTGAAACCTCCACCTCCTGGATTCAAGCCATTCTGCTACCTCAGCCTCCCGAGTAGCTGGGATTACAGGCACGTGCCACCACACCCAGCTAATTTTTGCATTTTTGGTAGAGATAGAGTTTCACTCCGTTGGCCAGGATGGTCTTGATATCCTGACCTTGTGATCTGCCCGCCTCAGCCCACAAAGTACTGGGATTACAGGTGTGAGCCACCACGCCCAGTCAACTTTGTTTTTAAAACTCTCCCTTTTTGGTAAAGTTCTTACGTAGGTCAGAGTGTGACCAAAACTCAGGGCCTTAGTGCCACTCTCAATTTCCATTATTTAGGGTTTTTGTCCTTATAATGTTATTCACAGGTTATGGTATCTTCATAGTCATATATGTCTTTGAGTTTCTGTCATTCCAGTTAAAGAGAGACCACTTGACATTCTAGAGATGACTGCATGTGAACCTTTATAACTTTTGAGAGAATACGGTGCAGTAGGGAGACTACTATTTTGATTATCAGGAGGATAATACCAAGAGTTGAAACCGGCTGGGCATGGTGACTCATGTCTGTAATCCTAGCGTTTTGGGAGGCCGAGGCGAGCAGATTACCTGAGGTCAGGAGTTGAAGATCACCTTGGCCAACATGGTGAAACCCTGTCTCTACTAAAAATACTAAAAATTAGCCAGGTGCAGTGGTGCGCACCTGTAATCCCAGCCACTCAGGAGGCTGAGGCAGGATAATCGCTTGAACCCAGGAGGTGGAGGTTGCCGTGAGTTGAGATCATACCACTGCACTCCAGCCTGGGCTACAGAGCGTTCAGAAAAATAATAATAATAATAATAATTGAAACCATGATTCTTAGTCAAGGTCCCCATGAACAACCAACTAAAACTCAATTGATTAAATAATTAGCTAGATAAATGATCTCATTTCAACCAAGCAGCCTGTTCATTACTCCCCTACAATTGCATCTTTGTAATACCCAATGTATTCTACCATATGCAACTACAAGTATTAGCAACTACACAGGTAGTTCTCTGTTTATCGAGTAAGTAATCAAAAGAAATTATCTTATTAAGCACAACTTTAGTAACAACATTTAATGCCTGTTGTGTAACCGTAGCCTTTATATTAGAATCTGCTATAGAGCCCTATTTTGGGGGATACATTTCTGACCATTGCTTCATTTATGCTAAGCCTTGGAAAAAATGATCTAACAAATGATGCCCATTCAGAAGAGTAATGGCCTGCTGGCAATGCTCTTTAACCCATTCTGAAGAAGTTATTTTTAACTTATGAAGTAAGTTTAAAGCAGTGGATCAACATTCTGTTTCTGATATTATGAGGCAACAAATGTTTCATTAAAACTTCTCACCCACATTAGCCCTTCATCTTTTACCTATCAAGGCAAAAGTTTTGTTATACATAATGTTAGCAAAATTCTCTACCAATGGGCCAGGCACTGTGGGTCACGCCTGTAATCCCAGCACTTTGGGAGGCCAAGGTGGGCAGATCACAAGGTCAGGAGTTCGAGACCAGCCTGGTCAATATGGTGAAACCCTGTTTTTACTAAAAATACAAAAATTAACCCGGCATGGTAGCAGGCGCCTGTAGTCCCAGCTACTCTGGAGGCTGAGGCGAGAGAATCGGTTGAATCTGGGAGGCAGAGGTTGCAGTGAACCGAGATCCCACCACTGTACTCCAGCCTGGATGGCAAAACAAGACTCTGTCTCAAAAAAAAAAAAAAAAAAAAAAAACTCTACCTATGAGTATATGCCATGAGTGCATACAAGAGATTCCTTTTTTATTTCTGTTGTTTGTAGAGCCATTAGAAAACTGTGAACAAATTCTGCCATGATAGCAGAGATGTCTTAATTTTTTCTTTCTTTTTTTTTTTCTTTTGAGACAGAGTCTCACTCCGTAGCCCAGGCTGGAGTGCAGTGGTACAATCTCAGCTCACTGCAACCTCTGCCACCCAGGTCCCAATGCAAGCAATTCTCCTGCCTCAGCCTCCCGAGTAGCTGGGATTACAGGCACATGCCACAATGCCCAGCTAATTTTTATATTTTTTATTTTATTTTTATTTTTTTTGAGATGGAGTCTTGCTCTGTTGTGCAGGCTGGAGTGGAGTGGTGCGATCTTGGCTCACTACAACCTCCACCTCCTGGGTTCAAGAGATTCTCCTGCCTCAGCCTCCCGAGTAGCTGGGATTACAGGCGTACACCACTACACCCGACTAATTGCTAATTTTTGTATTTTCAGTAGAGACGGGGTTTCACCATGTTGGCCAGGCTGGTCTTGAACTCCTGACCTCATAATCCACCCACCTCGGCCTCCCAAAGTGCTGGTAGTACAGGGTGAGCCACCGTGCCCGGCCTTGATTTTTGATCTTATAAAGAAAGCTGTCTAGATCAAGATTACTATCTTCTTTTGAGGAGAAACGTTCCTGCTTAGCTTTACTTAAGATCTCCTGTGGGTTTACAATTGAAAGAGTCTGGAGATGCCCTTCTAAGCTGTGAGACTATGAACCTGATGTTCAAGGCCTTGAAGTCTTGCTTCAGGGTAGATGGCAGGCAGACTCAGTCTCTGGATTCTAGATTATAAAGGGTTCTACTATCCTTAGTCAATAGACTATTCAAGACTTTTTTTACTTGGTGAAAATATGCTATATTAGACCTCTGGCCAGGCGCAGTGGCTCATGCCTGTAATCCCAGCACTTTGGGAGGCCGAGGGGGGGTGGACCACCTGAGGTCAGGAGCTTGAGGCCAGCCTGGCCAATGTGATGAAACCCCATCTCTCCTAAAAATACAAAAAAAATTAGCTGGGCGTTGTGGTAGGCATCTGTAATCCCAGCTACTTGGGAGGTTGAGGCAGGAGAATTGGTTGAAACCAGGAGGCCAAAGTTGCAGGGAGCCGAGATCATGGCATTGCACTCCAGCCTGGGCAACAAGAGTGAAACTCTGTCTCAAAAAAAAGGAATATTAGACTTTCATGGAAAACCCAAATGCCCATCAATGATAGACTGGATTAAAAAAATACGGTACATATACATCATGGAATACTACACAGCCATGAAAAAGAATGAGATCATGTCCTTTGTAGGGACATAGATGAAGCTGGAAGTTCTTATCCTCAGCAAACTAATACAGGAAGAGAAAACCAAACATGTCATGTTCTCATTCATAAGTGGAAGTTTAGCAATGAGAACACATGGACACAGGAAGGGGAACAACACACACCAAGGCCTGTTGGAGGCTGGGGAGCAAGGGTACAAAACTTAGAAGATGGGTCAATAGGTGCAGCAGACCACCATGGCACACATATACCTATGCAACAAACCTGCACATTCTACACATGTATCCCAGAACTTAAAGTACAATTTAAAAAAATAAATAAACATTGGACTTCAGTAGCAGACAATATATGAACTTCTATTAGGTGCATAGGCCTTCCAGTGAGTATATTATATGGGCCAACTGGGTTTCTTTTTGTTGTTTTTTTTTTGTTTGTTTGTTTGTTTTGAGATGCAGTCTCGCTCTGTCACTCAGGCTGGAATGCAGCAGCATGATCTCAGCTCACTGCAACCTCCACCTCCCACATTCAAGTGATTCTTCTGCCTCAGCCTCCCGAATAGCTGGGACTACAGGTGCATACCACCACGCCCATCTAAGTTCTGTATTTTCAATATAGACGGGGGTTTCGCCATGTTGGCCAGGCTGGCCTTGAACTCCTGACCTCGTGATCCATGCACCTCGGCCTCCCAGAGTGCTGGGATTGTGGCGTGAGCAACCACACCCGCCAGGCCAACATATTTTTTCCTCTCTCAGTGGATCTGATTGTCATCAATCTGCAATTACAAAAGGAATCCAGTCAATTTAGTTAGCTTTACACAATACTATTGTATCTGTAATTCCTTATTTAACAGTTTTACAACTTTTCTAGTGAAATAAGTATCTTTATCATTGGAGGCTTTTTCAGAAATTTTCCATGAGAAAAATATATTTCCTTATATCCTTTTAGCTACTGTTATAACATCAGCTTTCTTGCATAAGAAAGCTTTTATATTACCAGAAAATATGCATTAAAATGATAATTGAATAAAATTCTTGTATCCATGATTAAATGGCCCATCAGGTAGCAGAAATGTACATGAAGTTTTGATTGTCTTCTCAGGATTAAATGTTTGATGAGAAAACATTGGTCTTAACCTATTTTAGTAATTTATTATAAAATAATCACCACACACACTTAATTTATATTCAATTTAGATTATTTTATCTCTTCTGTGATGAGTAATGGAATGTAGAGCTGTTAATAATGGAAGCTTTAAGAACTCAGGAATGAACAAGTGGCTGTTGGCTGTCTAGGTTCTTAATGAGTCCACACTTAACATTAAATTTATGTGCTTTTAAATACCAGGTTTGTTTCTCCAATTTAGGAGCATAGCACTGAAAACTGAGGGATTATCATAGGTAGTTTGACTCAGACCACAGAGTTTACTGAAATGGTATATCTAAAAAATTTTAGTATGGCTGTTTTAGCATAATATCTTTTTTTTTTGAGACGGAGTCTTGCTCTGTTGCCCAGGCTGGAGTGCAGTGGTGCAATCTTGGCTCACTGCAAGCTCTGCCTCCCAGGTTCACGCCATTCTCCTGCCTCAGCCTCCTGTGTAGCTGGGACTACAGGCGCCCGCCACCACACCCGGCTAATTTTTTGTATTTTTAGTAGAGACGGGGTTTCACCATGTTAGCCAGGATAGTCTCGATCTCCTGACCTCGTGATCCTCCCGTCTCGGCCTCCCAAAGTGCTGGGATTACAGGCGTAGCGTAATATCTTAAAATACTCTGTCACATTAGATTACACAGAATATTTTCCTAATATTCAAATAATTTTGATTTGCCTAGGTTAGCAGTTTTATAAGAGTTAGTCTCTTCATTAGAATTCCCACAATCCTTATGCAGAATAAACAATATGATCCTAAAATGGCCAGAAACCTGTACTCAATTTGTCTGGGCCCTTTCCAACTTTTCATGAACCTCCTTAGAGACATAATACTCTAGAATTTTGCAAGCTTTTGAGATTTTTAGAAACTACATCAGAATTAAACCATTAACTGTGGAAATAAAATGGTTATAAAGAAAGAAATAAAAATTGATTATATCTGTGGCCTACAATAATTTATCAAAATTACCATAATTATGACTACTAGAATATACTCAGATATATAAAATTTTTGAAATTTCATATTATTTTGATATAAATATTAATCACATATTTATTAAAATATAAGTTGAAGGTCAAATACCATTTTTATTTAATTCTTGTTTTTTTTTTGTTTTGTTTTGTTTTGTTTTTTTAAAGGAACTCTAGCTCTGTCACCCAGGCTGGAGTGCAGTGGAACAATCTCAGCTCACTGCAACCTGCAGCTACTGAGTTCAAGCGATTCTCCTGCCTCAGCCTCCCGAGTAGCTGAGATTACAGGAATGGGCCACCATGCCCAACTAATTTTGGTATTTTTAGTAGAGACAGGGTTTCACCATTTTCACCAGGCTGGTCTTGAACTCCTGACCTCCAGTGATCCACCTGCCTCAGCCTCCCAAAGTGCTAGGATTACAGGCGTGAGTCACCACACCTGATCCAAAAATTGTTTTTAATTTGACAATGCTTCCCATGTAATTAAACAAATCAAGTAATTCTGTTTATCATTCTTTTAGATGCTGCATTGGCGCTCTGTAGCATCCAAAAGTTAGTGGTCAAAAAGAAGACAATTTTTAAGCTGAAATTTGATTTCGGGAAGCTTGGAAATTATGCCAAAAGCTCAAAATAGAGCCTAGCGCAGTGTCTCACGCCTGTAATCCCAGCACTTTGGGAGGCCGAGGCGGGCGGATCACGAAGTCAGGAGATCAAGACCATCCTGGCCAATGTGGTGAAACCCCATCTCTACTAAAAATACAAAAACTAGCTGGGCACGGTGGTGTGTGCCTGTAATCCCAGCTACTCAGGAGGCTGAGGCAGGGGAATCAATTGAACCAGGGAGTCGGAGGTTGCAGTGAGCCAAGATCGCGCCATTGCACTCCAGCCTGGGTGACAGAGCGAGACTCTGTCCTAAAAAAAAAAAAAAAAAAAAAAAAGTGAGAAAGAAAGAGAGAAAAAAGCTCAAAATAGGCTGGGCCCGGCGGTTCACTCCTGTAATCCCAGCACTTTGGGAGGCCATGGCTGGATTACCTGAAGTCAGGAGTTCCATACCAGCCTGACCAACATGGTGAAATCCCGTCCCTACTAAAATACAAAAAAAAAAAAAAAAAAAAATTAGCCGGGCATGGTAGTGGGCGACTGTAATCCCTCCTACTCGGGATGCTAAGGCAGGAGAATCGCTCAAACTCAGTAGCTGGAGATTGCAGTGAGCCAAGATGGCGCCACTGCACTCCAGCCTGGACGACAGAGCAAGACTTCATCTCAAAAAAAATAAATAAATAAAAACAGTTTTGATATTTGTAGGCTGTTTATGATTTTCAACACTTACTAAAAGTATTTTGCCTGAAACAACCTCTTAACTTGAAGTCGAGTGACTATAGACAGGGTCTCACTCTGTCACCCAGGCTGGAGTGTAGTGGCCCGATCTCGGCTCACCGCAACCTCCCCTTCCGGTGTTCAAGTGAGTCTCCAGCCTCAGCCTCTCGAGTAGCTGAGGCTAAGCTAATTTTCATATTTTAAGTAGAGATGGGGTTTCACCATGTTGGTCAGGCTGATCTCAAACTCCTAACCTCAGGAGATCTGCCCTCCTCGGCCTCCCAAAGTGCTGGGATTACAAGCGTAAACTACCACGCCGGTCCTGTCTTTTGATTTTTTAAATTCCAGAGCTGCGTTTCAAGATCCCAAAGTCAGAAGCTGCCATGGGGCAAATCTCTGCAGCAAACATGGAAATCACACACCCCCCACCCTGAACCAATTGTTTTCATCCCAGCCTGCATGTAAAAATCACCCGGGGGGGCTTTTTAAAACCCTCAAATATGCTGGATCCCGTGGCTCATGCCTGTAAACCCAGCACTCAGGAGGAGGAGGTGGGCAGATAACCTGAGGTCAGGAGTTCAAGACCAGCCTGGCCAACATGGCGAAACCTCGTCTCTACTAAAAATACAAAAATTATTGGAGCGTGGTGGTGGGCATCTATAATTCCAGCTACTTAGGAGGCTGAGGCGGGAGAATCGCTTGAACCTGGGAGGTGGAAGTTGCAGTGAGCCGAGATCTCACCACTGCACTCCATCCTAGGTGACAGAGAGAAACTATATCCAAAAAAAAGAAAAAAAAAGGAAAATCTGTTATTTTATTTAATTACAATAAAAGGTTAAAAAGTGGCCATTCTCTGTGATTTTGAAAGCAGCATTGTCTAAACAGATGTGTATTTGCATCTATATTTACCTTTGCATATATTTATGACATCTGTCTAGTCATTCTTTATCCATTCATAGAATGTATTTTAAAAGGATGCATTTAAAATAAGTAGAGTGTCTGATAAAAGAAGCATTTGAAATGTATTATAAAAGTTAGTTGATTACATAGTGTCCAGATACTCACATGTTCACTCAGAATATATAAAGTAAGATTATTATATTGTCTTACAGATAATTAAAAAATATTTTTAAAATATGTGGCTAAGGTTATCAGTTGAAAATAAGTGAGAATATATTTATTTGCACAGATAATAAAAATGCTTTTCAAACTGGATACAAAATACAAAATGTATCATGGAAAAAGTCAGATAATGTACATTATCTAAAAGATATACAACTCTGTGCTACAAAAGTTATGCCGCATAGAGAACGTGTTACTAATGGAGGGTGTCCGGGTTCTTGGCAACTTGAACAAAGAATTAGATTAAGTAAAATATACTAGTATAAACAAAATTTGGAGCATAATTCTCTCCACCTGATTTCCCCAAAATTTGAAAACTAGTTGTGAGTATTCCTTTTTTTTTTTTTTTTTTTGAGGTGTAGCCTCGCTCTGTCACTAGGCTGGAGTGCAGTGGTGCAATCTTGGCTCACTGCAACCTCCGACTCTCTGGTTCAAGCGATTCTCCTGCCTCAGCCTGCTGAGTAGCTGGGATTACAGATACGTGCCACCATGCCCAGCTAATTTTTGTATTTTTAGTAGAGACAGAGTTTCACCATGTTGGCCAGGATGGTCTTGATCTCCTGACCTTGTGATCTACCCACCTGGCCTCCCAAAGTGCTGGGATTACAGGCATGAGCCACCGTGCCCGGTCGTGAATATTCTTAGCTTATAACAATATAGTTATTTGCATAAGTGCAATAAAAATCTGTTTTCTTCCTGGGTGCAGTGGCTCACAACTATAATCCCAGCACTTTGAAAGGCTGAGGTGAGTGAATTGCTTGAGCCCAGGAGTTCAAGACCACTCTGGGCAACATTATGAGACACCCCCTTCCGTCTACCAAAAAATATATAAAAATTTGGCAGGCATGATGGCACTCACCTGTAGTCCCAGCTACTTGGGAGGCTGAGGTGAGAGGATCACCTCAGTGCAGGAGCCAGAGATTGCAGTGAGCTGAGATTGCACCACTGCACTCCAGCCAGGGTGACAGAGCAAGACACTGTCTCAAAAAAAAAAAAAAAAAAAAAAATCTGTTTTTTTTTACCAAGTTATTGCCTGGAATGGCATGCTTTCAGATACAGACCCCTTTAAGGTATCATAGTTGGCTTATAGAAATCATATAAGCTCTTTGAACAAGCTGGCCTTACACCTCTTCTACACAGTTCCTGTACAGGTTCCTTACCTGTGGTAAGTAAAGAATTCCACTTTCTGACAGGCCCAGGAGCCCAAGTTTTTTATGACCTGGGGGTGTTTTGCTGAAAGATTTACCTTCATCATAGGTTCGAGGATTCATGAGCAAAAGAAACCACAATATTACACTCAAATGCAGTTCAGAGAAAAGTTTAATGATTAATGAAGCAAGAGTATAATAGTAAACTTAGCAAAGACTAAAGTAGGAGAAAAGGAAAATATGTACATATATACACCAAATTTGGGAGGATACCTACATCCAGATCAAGCAATGCTGGGAAGTTCCAGAAATAGCCATCTGGAGTTCCAGTTAGAAGAATGCCTGGGTAGTGCATCTACTCTACAGGTGAGACTTCAAGAGAGTAGTCGGAGGCTCCCAGCTTACATTCTCGGGCCAGTAGCTGACATTGTCAGTAGCATTCAAATGTGCAGCCTTCAAGGTTTAGTCAATAATGCTTAATCTTTTAGTTTGTGTCTCTCAGGATGTTCTGAAACACAGAGAATTGGTCAGATTCCCAAGTTTTGAGAAGTTCTATAGCATACGCCCTGTCTTATTTCAAGTTTCTCATCCTGAAAGAGAATCTGAATTTTCCAACCCAGCTGAACACTCAGTCCCTGCCCTTGAACACACATTCTGGTTTTCTCACCGAGTCCCTGCTTGCTCCTGCCCACCTGACCATCCCAGGCAGGTGACTAGTGTTTCTGCCCCATGTGTGTTTTGGCTATGAGGGTCAATGGTGGGCCACCATTGAGAAGGCACTGAAACTGGCCTCATTATCTGGGGTGTCACACGAAGTTCTTGGTCTCACAGCCAATGAAATCAAGGTGCAGACACTCCAAAGGTGAGGTTAGAGCAGAATTTTAATAAGCAAAGGGAAGAAAGCTCTCTAGCATAGAGAGGACTCCCAGGAAAAAGAGTTGTCGTTTTAAAGTGAAAAGCCCAAGGGATTTTATAAACAAGCTGGTCAGGAGAGGTGCTTCATTTACATAAGGTGGGAAAATCCAGTCAGCACTAGGTGTGTCATTGTGTCCTTTGCATAAGGTGCAAACTTCTGACAGTCCCCACTCCAGCGTTGTTGTTGTTTTTTTTTCAGACGGAGTTTTGCTCGTCTTGCCTGGGCTAGGGTGCAATGGCGTGGTCTTGGCTCACTGCTGCCTCCACCTGCTGGTTTAAGCAATTCTCCTGCCTCAGTCTCCTGAGTAGCTGGGACTACAGCCACGTGCCACCACACCCGGCTACTTTTTTTTGTGCTTTTAGTAGAGACAGGGGTTCACCATGTTAGCCAGGATGGTCTCGATCTCCTGACTTCATGATCCACCTGACTCAGCCTCCCAAAGTGCTGGGATTACAGCCGTGAGCCACTGCACCCAGCCAAGCCCTAACTCTTGAGTGAGACCATAGGTCTTTTTGTTTTAGCCCCAATTCGGTTCATGGCATGTTTTTAATTTTAGGGGAATGCAACCTTTATTCCAGAAAAATTTTCCTCCACAGTAATGATCACCAATGTCAGGGCACCTAGCACAGTGCCTTGCACATAGGGTGCACTCAATATATATGGAACTGGGTTGATTCAGGAACAAAACCAATAGCAAAGTTGGTTCTGCAAAGAACACTAATTTGGTAATATTGGTAAGACTGAAAGGCCATGTCTTAGGGATAAACATTTTTTCATTTATTTGAGAAATAATTTGCAACTAGGTCACCTAAAAGAGGCAGAGGCATTTGAGCTTGGCTGCACTGGCATCACATAGAGATATTTAAACTACACTGTTGCCCAGTTTCCACTCCAGGAACCTGATTTAATTGGGGTGTGGCAACTCGTGTTTGGGGGATTTTTAAAGACCCGCTCACCCGAGGTGATTTTTACATGCAGACTTGGGTGAAAACAATTGGTTCAGGGTGAGGGATGCATTCACTGTGTGTGATTTCCACGTGCGCTTCTGAGATTTGTCCCATGGCTGCTTCTGACTTTGAAATCTTCAACAGCAGCTCTGCTATTTTTAAAATCAAAATACAGGCCAGGTGGGGTGGCTCACGCCTGTAATCCCAGCACTTTGGGAAACCAAGGCGAGTGAATCACCTGAGGTCAGCAGTTTGAGGTCAGCCTTGCAAACATGGCAAAACCCCGTCTCTACTAAAAATAGAAAAATCAGCCGGGCATGGTTGCGGACGCCTGAATTCTCAGCTACTCGAGAGGCTGAGACACCAGAATCGCTTGAAGCCAGGAGGCTGAGGTTGCAGTGAGCCAAGATCGCGCCACTGCACTCCAGCCTAAGCAACAGAGCGAGACTCCGTCTCAAAAAAAGAAATTAAAAAATAAAAAAATAAAAGAAAGAAAGAAATGAAATGTCTTCCTAGCAGATCTGTCTATAGTCACTTGATTTCAAGGTAAGAGATTGGTTCAGGCACAGTACTTTTAGTCAGTGTTGAAAATCATAAATAGCCCACACATATTAAAAAGTGTTTTTTTTATTTTTTTCTGAGATGGAGCCTCACTCTGTCACCCAGGCTGGAGTGCAGTGGCGCCATCTTGGCTTATTGCAATCTCCAACTCCCTCCTTCAGTCGATTCCCCTGCCTCAGCCTCCTGAGTAGCTGGGAGTAGGGGAACACATTACCACGCACAGCTAATTTCTGTATTTTTAGTAGAGACAGGGTTTCACCATGTTGGTCAAGATGGTCTCAATCTCCTGATGTCGTGATCTGCCTGCCTCAGCCTCCTAAAGTGCTGGCATTACAGGTGTGAGCCACCGCGCCGGGCCAAAGTATTTTTATTTTTATGTTAGAGACAGTCTCACTCTGTCGTGCAGACTGGAGTACAGTGGCACAATCTCAGCTCCCTGCGACCTCTGCCTCCCAGGTTCAAACGATTCTCCTGCCTCAGCCTCCCGAGTAGCTGGGATTACAGGGACCTGCCACCACACCCAGCTAATTTTTGCATTTTTAGTACAGACGGAGTTTCACCATGTTGGGCAGGCTGATCTGGAACACCTGACCTCGTGATCTGCCCGCCTTGGCCCAAAGTGCTGGAATTACAGGCGTGAGCCACCGTGCCCCGTGTGTTTCTTGTTTTTAAAGTTTGGCTAATAGGAAATTTAAAATTCACATGTGGATCACACTTTACTTGGAAGGATTGTGTCCTTTTAAAAATCTCAGGTTAGTTGGGCGCGGTGGCTCACGCTTGTAATCCCAGCACTTTGCAAGGCCGAAGCGGTCGGATCACCTGGGAGTTCAGCCTGGCCAACATGGTGCAACCCGGTCTCTAACAAAAATACAAAAAAATTAGATGGGCATGGTGGCGCATGACTGTAATCCCAGCTACCCGGGAGGCAGAGGTTGCAGTTAGCCAAGATCGCACCATTGCACTCCAGCCTGGGCGACAGAGGAAGACTCCATCGTAACACAAAACAAAACTATCTCAGGTTGCCTGTTCAAAAGACCAGAGCCAGGAAGGTTATAAAAGCCGAAATTTAGGCCAGGCGCTGTGGCTTACGCCTGTAATCCCAGTGCTTTGGGATGCCAAGGCGGGTGGATCACTGGGTCAGGAGTTCGAGACCAGCCTGACCAACATGGTGAAAATCCTGTCTCTGCTAAAAATACAAAAACTAGCAGGGCGTGGTGGCACGCGCCTGTAATCTCAGCTACTCAGGAGGCTGAAGCAGAAGAATCTCTTGAATCCGAGAGGCAGAGCTTGCAGTAAGCTGATGTCGCGCCACTGCACTCCAGCCTGGGCGACACAGCGAGATTCCGTCTCAAAAAAAAAAACAAACAAAAAACAGAAATTTATAAATAATTATTATTCTATTCTTTTCATGTGTGAGCAGCGATACAGTATAGTATTTACAAATACATGAGACTTTATACACAAGTTTAAAGGCTAACACCCTCTGCAGTGGTCTTGGCTCACCTCTGGGAGGAAGCCCTGCCTGAAAAGGCTGCACCTTCGGCTGTCACTCTTTCTTCATTCAACCCAGCATTTGGCCACATCTTCTGTCACTCAGGGCGTGAGGGCGCGGCACGGGGGGGGGTCTTAAACGTTATCCAGTCAGCGGCGCTGGCCTGGGAACCATCCAATCAGGCACGCAGCTGGAGCGGAAAGGGCGGCTTCCGGGATATGGCGGGATCTTTGTCTCTCGTTGCAGCCGGAGTTCCTGGTCTGGTCCTCGCGGTTCTGTGTCTTCTGCTCGTTGAGGCCCAGCCTCTGTGACCCTGGACCTACAAGTAGTGAAGATCCACGCCGGACCTACAAGTAGTGAAGATCCTGAAGATGCCAGGACCCCCTGGAAGCCTAGAAATGGTGAGAGTGCCGGGTCCGACATCCGGAGAGAGGGGAAGGGGTTGTGGCGGGACTCAGGCCTCCCCGCAGTCAGCTCCACAATCTGCGCCCCGAGTTCTCCTTACCCAACTCGGCCTCAGTCCCCTTCAGCCATCAGATTGGCGACTGCGCTGACAGCCGGACCCCGGCCGTCCTGTGTCTTCCCTGCGCAGTGACTGTGCCCTGGCCTGGAGCCCTCTCTGGGCCGCTCTGCACCCGCAGCGCCGCGTCTCTCCCAGATTGTGGAGGGACCACGGGAGGGTCGTCAGGGGAGAATCCTGACTCGGAGTGTTGGGGTGAGGGTTCATGAATGGAAAGAGCTTTTGTTTGGTTTATGGGGTTCCTAGTTCCTCTTTTCGCCTATTAAAAATTATGGGAGTTATCGCGAAAATACTTAAGAATTTACACAAGGAGCGGTTCAAAAATTGTAGCGCACCCAGCTATGGGTTGTAGTTTGTGGTCCATGAAAAGATCTCGAAGGACAGATGCATGGAAAATGCCCAAATTCAGTAATCGGTTAGGTACATTTACGTAGTTTCTTAATTTTCACCTTGAGCCTACAAATTTCCTGGTTGTGTAACCAGAGCTTACTTGGCAGTTTATTGGTTTTTAAGCCTGAATTTTGTTTCCCCCAATGTAATAATTTCTAAAAAAAAAAAAAAGCATTTGAGTTAGATTTTTAAAAATTAGGAATCCAGGGACTGGAGCCACCTCAGTCTATTTGCCGCCACATGGGACTGATTTTCCCTTGCATTTTTCACATGGGTTCCAAGCAGGATCTCAAGTCAACCCCCCATACCCCATTTCTCCAGCCTAACTCTGGCTTGCAGTAAAATACTGAATTTTCAGTTTCTTTTGAAAATCTCAAATGCCAACTTCCTGTCCCTAATCTACTTTATTATTTGTTCTTTAATGTACATTTTTGATACTGTATTTTAATTAATCATTTTTTGACAAAGCATTAGATGGCATATTGAAAAAGATGTGTTTTCTCATTTGAAGGACCTAAATTTGTAGAAATTCTGTGGCAGTTTTAAAAAGTTAAGCTGTTATAGTAAGTTACCGGGCATTCTCAATATTTGAGTATGGAACATATGCACAGGGGAAGGAAATAACATTGCACTTTATAAACTCTGTATTGTAAGTGGAAAATGCAGTGTCTTAAATAAAATTATTTAAAATTGAAAAAAGAAAAAGAAAGAGGAATGTTTTCTGTTTGTAAATTTTTCCCATGAGAAGAAAGCAAAGAATAATCCCCTGATAGTGAATTGTAAAAAATCTCTGTGCCTCTTTTTCTTTTGTCTTTAGGCACAAAGATCTTATGAGAATGTTTTAGTGTCAAGATGTTTTTATTTTGCAAACGTTATGGGGTGATTTGTCCTCAGCAACCCTGTCATTTTTTCTTGGTCCTAGGTTTCAGTACTGTTTCTGAATAACCCAAGGTAACGGCTATGGCTATGTCTGCTAGAGTATCTAGTGAATATCAGCTCCTAAGTCATTTTCTTTCACAGGACAACCTGAAGTAGGGAGTGTAGCCTCTGAAGTGGATACCCTGGGGAAAAGACAAATCTCTTGGTGTACTCTTCCTTTGAAAAGCTAACCCCTTGGGACATTAAAATCATCTTCACCCAACCCAGCTTCCATTTCTTGGAGACAGATTGCTGGTCCACCAATCACATGCTGGTATTGAGGGGGAAAACAGAAATAATTTCTGCCTTCTAAATGCTCTAAGATTTGTGAAAGAAAAAATAGTATCCCAAAAGACAAAAGAAAGAGAAAACCTGACTTCAGTGAGATGGTTCAAAAACTTGCAAAGTAAAATACACTTGGGGCACTCACTTGAGCATAGTGCACTGTCTCTTCAGAGAGTGGTCACTGAGCACTTAAGTGAGCAGGATGGAGTGGGAGAATCTCTCAAGTGATTGGATGATCTGAATTGACACATGAGTCAGACACATCTGTTTTCTTTCTTCTTTTTTTCTTTTTCAAATGGAGTCTAGCTCTCACCCAGGCTGGAGTGCAATGGCGCGATCTCGGCCCACTGCAGCCTCCGCCTCCCACGTTCGAGTGATTCTCCTGCCTCAGCCTCCTGAGTAGCTGGGACTATGGGCGTGCACCACCACACCTGGCTAATTTTTTTTGGTAATTTTAGTAGAGACGGGGTTTCGCCATGTTGGCCAGGTTGGTCTCGAACTCCTGACCTCGTGATCTGCCTGCCTTGTTCTCTGAAACTGCTGGGACTACAGGCTGAGCCACTGTGCCCAGCCTACATATCTGTTTTCTAATCAACACTGCTACTCCCTGGGTTTTTCACCTTGAAAAGATTTGTTCACTCATATTGACTTTAGTTTTTTAACTGTAAATTATATTTTATTAGTAAAATTTAAAAGGTAAGAAAATACTTATAGTATTTACATAGGGCATAAAAGTTGTGCATATCAGAAAAAATTATGTATTCCATTTGTTAAAAATTATTGTTTATCTTTTTCTTTCCCAAAGTGAGGTTAGGAACTTTTTCAGGAGTGTTTTTTATGACTGGGTGATTTCAAGCAGAATTGCAAGACTTTGCTTTTAAAATGCTACCAAGAAAAACAATAGGGAAAATCTCTCCTGAATTTTGGCTGTAGGAAATGAATACGTTTCCCATCAGGCGTGGTAGCTCATGCCTGTAATCCTAGCATTTTTGGGAGGCTGAGGCCAGTGGATAAACTGAGGTTGGGAGTTCAAGACCAGTCTGGCCAATGTGGTGAAACCCCATCTCTACTAAAAATACAAAAATTAGCTGGGCGTGGTGGGGGGTTTCTATAATACCAGCTACTGGGGAGGCTGAGGCAGGAAAATTGTTTGATCCCGGGGGCGGAGGTTGCAGTGATCTTGGATTGTGCCACTTCATTCCAGCCTGGGTGAAAGAGCAAAATTCCGTCTTAAAAAAACAAAAAACAAGAAACAGAATACATTTCCACAAGAAAATGTGATAGGTAATTGGTAAGTTACATTACATAGATTCATAAAATATCATTTCCTTTTATTGCAGGGTAAATTTGTGACAGTGAATATCTCTGTTCTGTATCTTGTTATCTTCTGAGTTTCATGCTAAATTTTATGAGACAAAACTTGGTACCTTCTAGAAATGTTCCCATATGACTAATTGTTACTACGTGATTTTTAATGGAAATAGTAAGACATGTATTGTCTGAAAGGAATTGATACTTTTGCTTTTCTCATTGAGGTATAAAATGGAATCACCTTATAATTTCATTCCCTTATATGAACATTGTGTTTGAGTAATGTTACTGAATTTTTCACACACGTAGTTTTGAAAACCAAGTTAATAACTCTGACAATGGAAATCAAAGCATGAGCCTAGTGACTCCAAACTAAGACTAATTAATATTGAGCCTGCAAAAGGTGGTTATTATTGGCCCAATTAGTTTTTTTCTGAAGAGCCTCTCTTGCAGATGTCCCAGCCTGCTCACCCCAGCCATGGAAGAAACCTTTATAGTGAGAGAAGCTACAGAGCCCTGGAAAGCTGGGGACCCACAGGCAGATGCAGTTAAGGTTCAGAAGGAAAAGAACTGGCAGGATTTTTGTGAAGATGAAGTGGTTATTGTTTTGAAGCAGTTTCTAGACCATTTAAGATAAACCAAAGTTAGATTAATGTAAAAATTAAATTCCAAAGAAGTATTGTAACAGAAGAAAATACCTATAAGATCTTTAAAAATTGCAAGTTCAGGCAGACAAGGAAGGAACAAACGAGATTAGAACGAAGGTGGGAGGGAAATGGCAAATGGAGGGTGAAAAAGTCATATTCTAGATTAATGTTTTACCCTGAAGTCCGCATGTCCTTAGGAAGGACATAAAATGGGGTTGTATTTTGACACAGATTGAGTGTAGCTGAATGTTAAGGAGCCTGTGGGGAGGAGATAAGTGAAGTTTGATTAAAAAGTATTTTATTCTGACCACTGAAGAAAAATTCAGCTGATTTTTTTTTTTTTTTTTTTTTTGGAGACAGAGTCTCGCTCTGTCACCTAGGCTGCGGTGCAGTGGTGTGATCTCCACTCACTGCAACCTCCGCCTCCTGGGTTCAAGCAATTCTTCTGCCTCAGCCTCCCAAGAAGCTGGGATTACAGGCACCTTCCAAAATGCCTGGCTAATTTTTTTTTTGTATTTTTAGTAGAGGAGGGGTTTCACCATGTTGGCCAGGCTGGTCTCAAACTCTTGACCTCAGGTGATCCACCGGCCTCAGCCTCCCAAAGTGCTGGGATTACAGGCATGAGCCACCGTTCCCGGCCAGCTGATTTTTAAAAATGAGAACGAGAAAAAATGTGCAGTCTGCGTCTGGCTATGTGATAGATAAGAAAAAAGAGCACCAACTAAGCCATAATGGAAAGTGTGTTTCTTTCCATAAACTGTTTCTGGAGAACACAAAGGATAGAGACTTTTATTAATCACAGCTGTTTACCAGGATTATCTATGTGCTTCATCTTTCACCATTTTTTTCTTTGTTTCATACATTTCTTACATTTGACTTTTTTGGGGGTTGTATTTTGTATAAGCTGGTAAATGTAACTACAGCGTTTTGCTGAGTTCTGTGAGTAACTCTATCAAATTATGAAACTTGAGGGAGGTTACGGGAGTCCATAATTTTTAAACAGTAGCTCAGAAGCATAGATGGGCCTATGGGGTTTGTGACAGGCATCTGCCATTAGGACATTATTGTGAAAATGAGCCCTGAATCAGGGTCTGTGCTGTCTCTGGGTGCTGTCAGAATTCAAATTCAAATGTTAGACAATGAGTTGGTGTTGGACAATGGCTTGGTGTTCAGCAAACTCTACAGATTTGGTATAAGAAAAAAGATATCACAGAGGCCTGGCCTGGAATAAAACTCTGGTTTGTCTGGGAATGGGAGGCTCTGCTCTCCTGTACACAGACTGTCACACTGCCCATTGTCCTGTGATTCCTGGTCTCCCAGAGTGAGAGAGGATCCAAACTTAGAGGAAAGAAACTCTGACAGCAAACCCCTTTTCCCACAGCTGTCACCACAGGATTCCACTCACTCACAAGCAAACCCACTAGATATTAATGTGTCCAGACGTCTCCCAGGACTAGACACCACCCTGAGAAATTTTACAACAGCATTTTTGATTCTAGTGTTTCTTGACAAAAACCTACAAAAGTGTCTACAAGTCTCCTGGCATATCCCAACCCCCAGACACTGAATCTGTAACAGCAACGTGTTTTCCCTACCAACTGAGGGTTCTAGACCACCTGTTCATCATCTCATCTGCCTGCATAAACACAAAATCCATCAGAGTATACCTCTACCTGAGCCGCTATCTGTAGCACAAACCAGTTCTTCCACCTACATTGCACTGTTTCCCACTCATAGATTTTTATTCTTTTACCTTTTATTTTTTGGTTCAGGGGTACACATGCAGGTTTGTTATACAGCTAAAATTGTGTCATGGGGGGTTGGTGTGCAGATTATGTTGTCACTGAGGTACTAAGCATAGCACCAAACAGGTACTTTTTCTGATCCTCTTTGTCCTCCCATTCTCCAACCTCAACTGGGCCTCAGTGTCTGTTGTTCCCTTTTTGTTTTTATGTGTTCTTATTATTCAGCTCTTACTTAATTGTTTGTTGTTGTTGTTGAGATGAAATTTTGCTCTTATTGCCCAGGTTGGAGTGCAGTGATGTGATCTTGGCTCACCACAACCTCCGCTTCCTGGATTCAAGTAATTCTCCTGCCTTAGCCTCCCGAGTAGCTGGAATTACAGGCATGTGCCACCACGCCTGGCTAATTTTGTATTTTTAGTAAAGATGGGGTTTCTCCATGTTGGTCAGGCTGGTCTCGAACTCTGGACCTCAGGTGATCTGCCCCCCTCGGCCTCCCGAAGTGTTGGGATTACAGGCGTGAGCCACTGTGCCCATCCTCAGCTATTACTTAGAATAACATGCATTTGGTTTTCTGCTGTTGCGTTAGTTTTCTAAGAGTAATGGTCTCCAGCTTCATCCATGTTGCTTCAAAGGACATGATCTTCTGTGTGTGTGTATGTGTGTGTGTGTGTGCGTGTGTGTGCGCGTGCGCGTGCATGTTTTAACGGCCACACAGTATTTTATAATATTTATTTTATTTATTTGAGATGAAGTTTCTCTCTTGTCTCCCAGGCTGGAGTGCAGTGGCACGATCTTGGCTCACTGCAACCTCCACCTCCTGGGTTCATGGGATTTTCCTGCCTCAGCCTCCCGAGTAGTTGGGATTACAAGTGTGCGCCACCACGCCTGGCTAATTTTTGTGTTTTTAGTAGAGACGGGGTCTCCAACTCCTGACCTCAAGTGATCCACCCACCTCGGCCTCCCAAAGTGCTGGGATTACAGGTGTGAGCCACTGCACCGGGACCCCATACTTTATTTTATTTATTTATTTAATTTTTTTAGAAGGAGTCTTGCTCTGTGCCCAGGCTGGAGAGCAGTGACGCGATCTCCGCTCACTGCAAGCTCTGCCTTCCGGATTCACACCATTCTCCTGCCTCAGCCTCCCCAGTAGCTGGGACTACAGGTGCCCACCACTGCGCCTGGCTAGTTTTTTGTATTTTTCATGGAGACTGGTGTTAGCCAGGATGGTCCCTATCTCCTGACCTCATGATCCTCCCGCCTCGGCCTCTCAGAGTGCTGGGATTACAAACGTGAGCCACCGCGCCTGGCCCATACTTTATTTTTATTAAATTTTTTGTTTTGTTTTGTTTTTTTGAGATGGAGTCTGGCTCTGTTGCCCAGGCTGCTGTAGTGCAGTGGCATGGTTTTGGCTTACTGCAACTTCCGCCTCCCGAGTTCAAGCTATTCTCCTGCCTCAGCCTCCCGAGTAGCTGGGATTACAGGCACTTGCCACCATGCCCGGCTAATTGTGTGTGTGTGTTTTTAGTAGAAACGGGGTTTCACCATGTTAGTCAGGCGCGTCTCGAACTCCTGACCTTGTGTTCCTCCTGTCTTGGCCTACCAAAGTGCTGGGATTACAGGCGTGAGCCACTGCGCCTGGCCTAAGCCTTTTATTTTATTTTCTTTTTGAAGACATGGTCTCACTCACTCTGTTGTCCAGACTGGAGTGCAATGGCATGATCTCAGCTCACTGCACCCTCAACCTCCCAGATTCAAGCAATCCTCTTTTACTTTAGCCCCCCACGTAGCTGAGACTACAGGCACACACCACCAGGCCTGGCTAATTTTTTTTTTTTTTTTTGTATTTTTTGTAGAGATGGGGTCTTGCCATGTTGCGCTGGGTGGCCTCAGACTTTTGAACTCAGGCTGTTTACCTGCCTCGGCCTCCCAATGTGCTGAGATTACAGGTGTGAGTCACCATGGCCAGCCATACCGTATTTTCTTTATCCGGTATACAATTGAGAAGCATTTAGGTTGATTCCATATCTTTGTTATTGTGAATAGTACTGCAATGAACATGTGTATGTCTTTATGATAGAATAATTTGTATTTTACCGGGTATATGCCCAATTATGATGTTGCTGGGTCAAAAGGTAATTCTGTTTTAGTTCTGTGAAGAATCGTCACACTGCTTTTTATAATGAACTAATTTACACTCCCACTGGTATAAGCATTCCTGTTTCTCTGTAACCTTGCCAGCATCTGTTATCTTTTGACTTTGTTTGTAACAGCCATTCTCACTGGTGTGAGATGATATTTCAGTGTGGTTTTTCTTTGAATTTCTCTAATGATTGATTAGTGATGAGCATTTTTTATATGCTTGTTAGCTACATGTATGTCTTCTTTGAAAAAAAAATCTTTTTCATGTTTTTTGTTTACCTTTTAGTGAGGTCTTTTTTTTTTTCTGTAAACTTGTTTACCTATGGATATTGGATTTTTGTCAAAAGCATAGTTTGCTAATATTTTCTTTTATTCTGTGTGTTGTTTGTTTACTGTGTTGATGGTTTCCTTTGCTGTGAAGAAGCTTTTTAGCTTAATTAGCTTCCATTTGTCAATTATTACTTTTGTTGCAGTTGCTTCTGGTATCTTTATTTTAAAATTTTTCCCGGCTTCTATGTCTAGAATGGTATTTCATGGATTTTTTTAAGTATATAATTTGACGTTTTACATTTAAATCTTTAATTTATCTTGAGTTGATTTTTGTATATAGTGTAATGAAAGGGTCCAGTTTCAATCTTCTACATAGTGCTAGCTAGGTATTCCAGTATCATTTGTTAAATAGGGAATTCTCTCCAGATTCCTCTTGTTAACTTTGCCAAAGACTAGATGGTTGTGAGTGTGTGGCATTATTATGGGCTGTCTGTTGTGTTGGTCTATGAGTTTGTTTTTGTACCAGTACCATGTTGCTTTGTTTACTGTACCCTGTAGTACAGTTTGAATTCAGGTAATGTAATGACTTCAGCTTTGTTCTTTTCGGTTATGATTGGCTTGGCTATTTGGGCCCTTTTTTCGTTCCACAATTGTAAAATTTGTTGTTTTGTTTTTTTCATTCTGTTAAGAAATATTTTTGGTAGTTTGATAAAAATAGCAAATCTGTAATTTTTTGGCAGTATGACCATTTTAATAATACTGATCTTTTCTTTCTTTCTTTCTTTCTTTTCTTTTTTTTTTTTTTTTTTTTTTTTTG
>NW_020257927.1:31503-46584 GCF_003255815.1 Theropithecus gelada
TTTTTTTTTTTTTTTTTTTTTTTTTTTGAGATGGAGTCTTGCTCTGTCACCCAGGCTAGAGTGCAGTGTTATGATTTCGGTTCACTGTGACTTCTGCCTCCCGGGTTCAGGCAGTTCTCTGCCTCAACTTCCCAAGTAGCTGAGATTACAGATGCCTGCCACCACGCCCGGCTAATTTTTGTATTTTTAGTAGAGATGGGGTTTCACCATGTTGGCAGGCTGGTCTCGAACTCCTGACCTCGTGATCCATCCACTTCAGCCTCCCAAAGTGTTGGGATTACAGGTGTGAGCCACTTTGCCTGGCCAATATTGATCTTTTCTATCCATGAGCGTAAAATAGTTTTCCATTTCTCTGTGTCATCTCTGACTTTTTTTTTTTTTTTTTTTTGAGACGGAGTTTTGCTCTTTTTGCCCAGGTTGGAGTGCGATGGCACAATCTCGGCTCACCACAACCTCCGCCTCCCAGGTTCAAGCAATTCTCCTGCCTCAGCCTCCCGAGTAGCTGGGATTACAGGCGTGCGCCACCACCCCAGCTAATTTTGTATTTTTAGTAGAGACGGGGTTTCTCCATATTGGTCAGGCTGGTCTTGAACTACCGACCTCAGGTGATCAGCCCGCCTCGGCCTCCCAACGTGCTGGGATTACAGGTGTGAGCCACTGCGCCTGGCCCTTCTCTGAGTTCTTTAAGCAGTGTTTTCAGTGTTGTCATAAAGATCTTTCACCTCCCTGGTTAGCTATATTCCTAGATATTTTATTCTTCTTGTAGTGATTGTGAATTGGATTCCATTTTTGATTTGTCTTTTGGCATGCATTTTTTTTTTTATTTACAGGGATGCTGCTAATTTTTGTATAGTTATTTTGTATTCTGAAATTTTACTGAAATTTTTTGTCAGTTTGAAAAGATTTTCTGCCAAGATTATAGGGTTTTTCAGATACAGCATTATGTCATCTGTAAACAGAAATAAGTTTTGACTTCCTCTCTTCCTGTTTGTATGCCTTTTATTTTTTATCTTGCCTAATTGCTCTGGCCAGGACTTCCAATTTTATGCTGAATAGGAGTGTTGAGAGGAGGTATCCTTGTCTTGTGCCAGTTTTCAAGGAAAAATGATTCCAGGTTATGTGTATTCAGTATGTTGCCTGGGGAGTTGTGATAGATAACTCATTATTATTATTATTATTATTATTTATTTTATTTTGTTTTTTTATTTTTGAGACGAAGTCTCGCTCTGTCGCCCAGGCTGGAGTGCAGTGGTGCGATCTCGGCTCACTGCAAGCTCTGCCTCTTGGGTTCACACCATTTTCCTGCCTCAGCCTCCCGAGTAGCTGGGACTACAGGCGCCCGCCACCACGCCCTGCTAATTTTTTTGTATTTTTAGTAGAGACGAGGTTTCACTCTGTTAACCAGGATGATCTCGTTCTCCTGACCTCGTGATCCTCCTGCCTCAGCCTCCCAAAGTGCTGGGATTACAGCCGTGAGCCACCGCTCCCAGCCGATAACTCATTATTTTGAAGTATGCACCTTCCATGCCTAGTTTGTTGAGGCTTTTTAACATAAAAATGTTAAATTATATTGATAGCCTTTTCTGCATCTATTGACATAATTTTGTGCTTTCTGTCTTTAGTTCTGTTTATGTGATGATCACATTTTTAATTCATCTGTGATTTTTCTTTTTTTTTTTTTTTTTTGAGACGGAGTCTCACTCTGTTGCCCAGGCTGGAGTGCAGTGGCGCCATCTCAGCTCACTGCAACCTCTGCCTCGGGGTTCCTGCCTCAGCCTCCCAAGCAGCTGGATTACAGGTGCCAGCTACCACTCCTGGCTAATTATTGTATTTTTAGTAGAGACGGGGTTTAACCATGGTGGCCAGGCTGGTCTTGAACTCCTGACCTCAGGTGATCACCTGCCTCATCCTCCCAAAGTGCTGGGATTACAGGCATGAGCCACCACACCCCACCTTACGTATGTTGAATTAGCCTTGCATCCCCAAAATAAACCCTACTTGATCATAGTCGGTTAGGTTTTTGGTGTCCTGCTCAATTTGGTTTGCCAATATTTTGTTGATAATTTGTCTTTTTTTTTTTTTTTTTTTTTAAGATTTTACTCCTGCAATTCTTGATCTTTTGTATAGTTTTTCATGTCAAAATCTCCTTCCATTCAGAAATGATTTTGGTTATTTCTTGTCTTCTGCTAGCTTAGGGGTTGATTTGCTCTTGCTTCTCTCAGTCTTTTATTTATGATGTCAGGTTATTAAACTGAAGTCTGACTTTTCAATATAAGCATTTAATGCTATAAATTTTTCTCCTAACACTGCCTTAACTGTGTTGCAAAAATTCAGGTATGTTGTATCTTTGTTCTCATTTTTTTTCAGAGAACTTCTTGGTTCTTGCCTTAATTTCATTATTTACCCAAAAGTAATTCAAGTGCAGGTTATTTAATTTCCATGTAATTGTATGATTCAAGTGATTTTCTTTGTATTGAATTACATTTTTATCAAGCTGTGGCCTCTGTGTGTGGTTCTAGAGTATGTGCCATGTAATGATGAGAAGACTATACTATGTTGTTTTTAGATGAAGAGATCTGTAGAAGTCTATTAGGACTGTTTAGTCACGTGTTGAGTTTAGGTCTTAATATCTTTGTTAATTTTCTGCCTCAATAATGTGTCTATTAGTGCCCGTGGGTGTTGTGGACTCCCACTATTATTGTGTCAGTATCTCATTCTCTTCATAGATCTCTGACAACTTGATTTATTTATGTGCACCCAGCAATTTATTATAGCACCTTTCTCTCTTCTGCTTTTTTACCATAAACATTCTTTCAGGTTCACAATTCAGATGTCCAAGAGTTCAAGAACATGTCCAGTGACCTAGTTGTTTTAGGAGAAAATGTAAATTAAAAATAAGAGGCTTTATTCACATACATGAAAGTAAGGGAGGATATTTTGTTCATCTGTTTTATTAAAGCATTTAGACTGTATGTAGATATTTTTCTCTGCTTTTTTGAAATATATGTAAATTACGTTAACAGCTAAATAAACCTTTTGTCATTCTTTTTGACTCAGGATTGTCTTTATTTGTAACTTGAGATTCATTGCTTTGTTTTTGCTTTGGCAAAGGTTTATTTTTTTAATTTTCGGTTAAAAGTACACATAGATTTGTTCAGAGTAAAGCTCATTTTAGGAGCACATGAAAGTTGGACACAAAGGTAGAATTAAATTTAGCAATACAGAATGATAAATACTAAAAGATACATAAGTTCTTTTGGCAGAAACTTGATTATCCAAGGTAATTATTTGCATGCTGAAGTACTTACAATGCAAAAGGAAGGGTGGGGTGCGGTGGCTCACTTCTGTAATCCCAGCGCTTTGGGAGGCCAAGGTGGGCAGATCATTTGAAGTCAGGAGTTCAAGAACAGCTTGACCAACATGGTAAGATCCTGACTTTACAAAAAATACAAAAACAGAAAAAACAAAACCGTCAGCCAGGCATGGTGGTGTATGCCTGTAGTTCCAGCTACTTAGGAGGCTGAGGCAGAAGAATAGCTTGAACCTGGGAGGCAGAGGTTGCAGTAAGTGCAGATCTCACCACTGCACTCCAGCCTGGGCAGCAAGAGCAAAACTCTGTCTAAAAAAACAAAACAAAACAAAACAAAAAACTTTAAAAAGCCAACAAAGATTATGATGCTTTAGGATGGAGATTGGTTGTTTTCATTTGTTCCAGAAGTAATTGTGTTGTGACAAGAGTGCCAAGTGTAGGAGACTCTGTACTGCGCCTGCTTCTCTAACTAATGCTAATGATGAGCCTAGGGGGGGTCAGCCTTGACAGGGGACTTATTTAAAACACCCTCTCGTGGACCCTTTCCATACCTGCAGAATCACATTACATAGAGTGAGACCAACATTACCAAGTGATTTATAAGCTCATTAAATAAAGCTTGAGAGGCAATGCTTAGTTAATGTGCAGGTTTATTACATAGGTGTATGTGTGCCATGGTGGTTTGCTGCACGCATTGACCCTTCTAGGTGCCCTCCCCTTGCCCCCGACTTCACAACAGGCCCTGGTGTGTGTTATTCCCCTCCCTGTACCCATGTGTTCTCATTGTTCAACTACCACTTATGAGTGAGAACATGTAGTTTTTGGTTTTCTATCCCTGTGTTAGTTTGCTGAGGATGATGACTTCCAGCTTAATCCATGTTCCTACAAAGGACATGATCTCATTTCTTTGTATGGCTGCACAGTATTCCATGGTGTGTATGTACCACATTTTATTTGTCAAGTCTGTCATTGATGGGCATTTGGGTTGGTTCCATGTCTTTCCCATTGTAAATAGTGCTGCAATAAAAATTCGTGTGCGAGTGGGTAGCCAGGTTTCCGAGAGTGCAGGGCGGTCAGCGGGTCAGGGCAGCCTGGGGCCCAACGCCATGTCCCGGAACCTGCGCACCGCGCTCATTTTCGGCAGCTTCATCTCCCTGATCGGCGCCGCCTTCTATCCCATCTACTTCCGACCCCTAATGAGATTGGAAGACTACAGGAGGGAGCAAGCCATAAATCGGGCTGGAATTGTTCAAGAGGATGTGCCGCCACCAGGGTTAAAAGTGTGGTCTGATCCATTTGGCAGGAAATGAGAAGGCTGTCACCAGCTCTGATTAAGAAAGGAGATTTCTTCATGCTTTCAATTCTGCATGGGGTACAGTCAGTCACCTCATCGGAGAATGATGGCTGGAGAAGAAAACTCCCTAATACCATAAATAAGAGTGTTTGTAATAAAAGACTGTGCACAAGGATTAATATTTCCCTTCTTAAGTATCAAAAGAACTCTGGAACAAATTATACCATTAGGAAGGTTTTCATGATTCAGTTGATTTTCCAAAAATGAAGCTATCTCACCCAGCTGGGTTTGGAGCAATCTGCTTATTATTCTATCGTTACCACTTACTCAAGCGAGCTGTGATATGAATACAAGCAACCAGTGGGCTCGGGAAGGTCCGGGTCTATTTTGCCGTCTTCCAGATAAGAGATTTCAGTAAAAAACTGCCATGCTGAGCTGCCTTATAGAGCTCTTTGAAAATGTTCAAGTTGATAAAGCTCTTTGAGGACAAGGTACTTCGTGCACCTCATGCTGAAGATTGCACCATGTTGGAAAATAAATATGAAGCAAGTCAAACTAGATGCATACACTTGTGTAGAAATCAATAATCAATTAATAGAAGTGAAAAACATTAAAATGATTAAAAAAAAAAATTCGTGTGCATGTGTCTTCATAGTAGAATGATTTGTATTTCTTTTGAGTATATTCCCAGTAATGGGATTGCTGGGTCAAATGGTATTTCTGGTTCTAGATCCTTGAGGAATCACCACACTGTCTTCCACAATGGTTGAACTAATATACATTCTCACCAACAGCGTAAAAGCGTTCCTATTTCTCCACAGCCTCACCAGCATCTATTGTTTCTTTTTAATAATCACCATTCTGACTGGTGTGAGATGGTATCTTATTGTGGTTTTGATTTATATTTCATCTAATGATGTTGAGCAGCTTTTCATATATTTGTTGGCCACATAAATTGCCTTCTTCTGAGAAGTGTTTGTTCATATTTTGCCGCCCCCCCCCCTTTTTTTTTTTTGTGAGATAGAGTCTCACTCTGTCTCCCAGGCCGGAGTGCAGTGGCACGATCTCTGCTCACTGCAACCTCTACCTCCTGGGTTCAAGCCATTCTCCTGCCTCAGTCTATCGAGTAGCTGGGACTACAGACGTCCACTACCATGCCCAGCTAATTTTTGTATTTTTAGTAGATGCGGGGTTTCACCATATTGGCCAGGCTGGTCTCGAACTCCTGGCCTTGAATGAGCTACCCATCTCAGCCTCTGAAACTGGTGGGATGACAGGCGTGAGCCACCACGCCCAGCTTTTGCTCGGTTTTTGATGGAATTTTTTTTTTTTTTTTTTTTTTTTGTAAATTTTTAAAAGTTTCTTGTAAATTCTGGATATTAGACCTTTGTCAGATGGGTAGATTGCAAACATTTTCTCCCATTCTGTAGGTTGCCTGTTCACTCTGATGATAGTTTCTTTTTCGGTGTAGAGGCTCTTTAGTTTAATTAGGTCTTATTCTTCCATTTGGGCGTCTGTTGCAGTTGCTTTTGGCATTTTCATCACGAAGTCTTTGCCCATGCCTATGTCCCGAATGGTATTGCCTAGGTTTTCTTCTAGGGTTTTTATGGTTTTGGGTTTTACATTTAAGTCTTTAATCCATCTTGAGTAAATTTTTGTATAAGATGTAAGGAAGAGGTCCAGTTTCAGTTTTCTGCATATGGCTAGCCAGTTTTCTCAGGACCATTTATTGAACAGAAAATCCTTTCCCCATTGCTTGTTTTTGTCAGGTTTGTTGAATATCAGATGGTTGTAGATGTGTGGTGTTACTTCTGAGGGCTCTTTTCTGTTCCATTGGTCCGTATGTCTGTCTTTGGAGCAGTACCATGTTGTTTTGCTTACTGTAGTCTTGTAGTATAGCTTGAAATCAGGTAGTGTGATGCTGCCATCTTTGTTCTTTTTGCTTAAGATTGCCTTGGCTATATGGGTTCTTTTTTGGTTCCATATGCAATTTAAAGTTTTTTGTTGTTTTTTTTTCCTAATTCTGTGAAGAATGTCAATGGTAGTTTGGGAATAACATTGAGTCCATAAATTACTTTGGGCAGTATGGCCATTTTCATGATGTTGATTCCTTCTATCCATAAGGATGGGATGTTTTTCCATTTGATTGTGTGCTCTCTTACTTCCTTGAGCAGTGGTTTGTAGTTCTCCTTGAAGAGGTCCTTCACATTCTTTGTTAGCTGTATTTTAGATATTTTATTCTTTTGTAGCAGTTGTGATGTTTATTATGATTTGACTCTCTGACGGTCTACTGTTGGCTTATAGGAATGCCTGTGATTTTTGCACATTGATTTTGTATCCTGAGACTTTGCTGAAGTTACTTATCAGCTTAAGGAAATTTTAGGCTGAGATGATGGAATTTTCTAAATGTCATCTGCAAACAGACAATTTGACTTCCTCTTTTTCTATTTGAGTACTCTATTTCTTTCCCCTGCCTGATTGCCCTGGCCATAACTTCCAATACTATGTTCAATAGGAATGGTGAGAAAGGGCATCCTTGTCTTGTCATCCTTTTCAGAGAATGCTTCCAGCATTTTCCCATTCAATATATGACATTGACTGTGGTTTTGTCATAAAAGCTCTCATTATTTTGAGATATATTCCCTCAACACCTGGTTTATTGAGAGTTCTTAACATGAAAGAAAGCTGAATTTTATCAAAGGCCTTTTCTGCATCTATTGAGATAATCATGTGGTTTTTGTCTTTAGTTCTGTTTATGTCATGAATTTTGATTATTGATTTGCATATGTTGAACCAGCCCTGCATCACAGGGGTGAAGCCAAATTGATCATGGTGGATCAGTTTTTTGTTGTTCTTGTTGTTTTTTAAGACAAAGTTTCGCTTTTGTTGCCCAGTGCAGTGGTGTGATCTTGGCTCACCACAACCTCTGCCTCCCGGGTTCAAGTGATTCTCTTGCCTCAGCCTCTCGAGTAGCTGGGATTACAGGCATACACCACCACACCTGGCTAATTTTTTGTATTTTGTAGAGGCAGGGTTTCTCCATTTTGGTCAGGCTGGTCTTGAACTCCTGTCCTCAGGTGATCTGCCTGCCTCAACCTCCCAAAGTGGTGGGGTTACCATGCCCGGCCTGGTGGATGTTTTTTGATGTGCTGCTGGATTCCGTTTGCCAGTTTTGTTTTGTTTTAGTTTTTTTAAATTTTTTATTTTTTTGAGACAGAGTCTCACTCTGTCACCCAGATTGGAGTACAGTGGCACTATCTTGCCTCACTGCAACCTCTGCCTCCCAGGTTCAAGTGATTCTTCTGCCTCAACCTCCTGAGTAGCTAGGAGTACAGGCATGAGCCACCACTCCAGCTAAATTTTGGATTTTTAGTAGAGATAGGGTTTCACCATGTTGGCCAGGCTGGTCTTGAACTCCTGACCTTGTGATCCACCCACCTTGGCCTCCCAAACTGCTGGGGTTACAGGTGTGAGCCACCATGCCCAGCCAAGAAATGAAAAACCCTCCAAAAAAAAAAAAAATCAATAAATCTAGGAGCTGTTTTTTGAAAAAATTAACAAAATAGGGCCGGACACAGTGGCTCACGCCTATAATCCCAGCACTTTGGGAAGCCAAGGCGGGGGGATCACCTGAGGTCAAGAGATCAAAACCAACTTGGCCAACATGATGAAACCTGTCTCTACTAAACATAGAAAAATTAGCTGGTCATAGTAGCACGTGCCTGTAATCCCAGCTACTCCAGAGGCTGAGGCAGCAGAATCGCTTGAACCCAGGAGGTGGAGGTTGCAGTGAACCAAGATCCTGCCACTGCACTCCAGCCTGGGTGAAGTGCAGTGAGACTCTCTCTCAACTGGTTATTCTAGTTAGCAGCTCCTCTCTCTAACTTTTTATCAAGGTTCTTAGCTTCTTTGCATTCAGTTAGAATATGCTCCTTTTTAGCTCAGTGGAGTTTGTTATTACCCATCTTCTGAAGCCTACTTCTGTCAATTTGTCTATTTTATTCTCTATCCAGTTCTGCACCCTTGCTGGAGAGGCATTGCAATCATTTGGAGAAAAGGCACTCTTGCCTTTTGTGTTTTCAGTGTTTTTTTTTTACTTTTTTTTTTTTTTTTGAGACGGAGTCTTGCTCTGTCGCCCAAGCTGGAGTGCAGTGGCGCAATCTTGGCTCACTGCAAGCTCCGCCTCCCAGGTTCACATAATTCTCCTGACTCAGCTTCATGAGTAGCTGGGACTACAGGTGCCTGCTACCATGCCCGGCTAATTTTTTTGTAGTTTTAGTAGAGACGGGGTTTCACCGTGTTAGCCAGGATGGTCTCGATCTCCTGACCTCATGATCCGCCCGACTCGGCCTCCTAAAGTGCTGGGATTACAGGCTTGAGCCACCGCACCTGGCTTCAGCGTTTTTTTCATTGATTCTTTCTCATCTTCATGAGTTTGTCTAGCTTCGATCTTTGAGGCTGCTGACTCTTGGATGGGGTTCTTGTGGGGACTTTTTTGTTGCTGTTGTTCATTTCTGTTTGCTTTTCTTTCAGTGGTCCGGTCCCTCTTCTGTATGGTTGCTGTGGTTTGCTGGGGGTTCACTTTAGGCCCTATTTATCTGGTTGACTCCTGCACCTGGAGATAATACTCAAGGAGGCTGGATAACAGCAAAGATGGATGCCTTCTGCTTCCTCTGGAATGTCTGACCTCAAGGAACACCAATCTGATGCCAGTAGGAACACAGCTGTATACGGTGTCTGACAACCCCTGTTGGAGTATCTCACCCAGTTGGGTGGCACGAGGAACAGGACCCATTTAATGAAGCGCTTTTATTGTCCCTTGGTGGAGGGGTATGCTTCACTGGGGTTAAACCCACTTCTCTGGGCTGCTTGGATTCCTTAGAACTAGCAGGAGGAAAAGCTAAGTCTGCTCGTCCACAGAGACTGCGGTCACCTCTCCCCTTAGGGACTCAAGCCCAGAGAGATCAGAGTTCTGTCCCTGAGCCCCTGGCTGAAGCTGTTGGAGTTCCTGCAGGGTGGCCCCACAAAGTGAGGAGGGATGGGTCAGAGTCAGGCCTGAAGAGGTGCTGTAGCTGCAGTCTGGCACAGTCAGTGTGTTGGGCTGTGGGGGACACCTCTTGGAACCAAGCCGTCCAGCATCCCTGTCTCCAGCAGGGGAAAAGCTCCGCCAGGAGCTATAGAGATAGCTGCCTAGTGTGTTACACAGCTATCAGTCCCAGTACTGGTTGCTGCCCCTCCCCAAGGAGCTCAAATGGCTTAGACAGCAGGCAGCCACAGCTGTGGTGCTGGTCACCCCCCGCCGGGAACTCAGCAGGCTTAAACCAATTTTAGCTGAGAGGTTATTGAGAATCTGCACAGCTCTGGGGTTGGGACCCTAGGCCCCGGTGGCATGGGTTCCCGAGTGAAACCTTTCAATCTGTGGGTTGCACAGTTCCATGGAAAAAGCATGGTTTTGTCAGCTAAGTAGGACACTCATTCACTGCCTCCCTTGGCCGGGGGATGGGGGCTCCCCTGCCCTGTGTGGCTGTCAGGTGGGTGGCTGCACCACACTCTTCTTTCTTCCTCTCCCTGGGCCATGCCAGCTGCCTGGTCAGTTCTGATGAGAGAACTTGGATACCTCAGGAGCCAGTGCAGGATGCACAGGCCATTATGGTTCTTTTCGGTGGGAGCCTCTGATCACCACTGCTTCTAGTTGGCCATCTTTGCCCCGCCCCTAAAAGTTTTTTTTTTTTTTCTTTTTTTAATTTATTTTTTATTTTTTTTGAGACGGAGTCTCGATCTGCCGCCCAGGCTGGAGTGCAGTGGCCGGATCTCAGCTCACTGCAAGCTCCCCCTCCTGGGTTTAGGCCATTCTCCTGCCTCAGCCTCCCGAGTAGCTGGGACTACAGGCGCCTGTCACCTCACCCGGCTAGTTTTTTGTATTTTTTAGTAGAGACGGGGTTTCACCGTGTTAGCCAGGATGGTCTCGATCTCCTGACCTCATGATCCACCCGTCTCGGCCTCCCAAAGTGCTGGGATTACAGGCTTGAGCCACCGCACCCGGCAACTCTCTTATAATTTCTAAGATATATTTTGTAACAAATTTTATGCTTGCCACACTTTATGTAAGAATTCAATAAGATTCTTCTTTTACAAACAAAGAAAAACAATGCTAACTGATTTAATTCTTTCACAAGTGGACAGTGTATGCCTCTCACTTTAATTAACTAATCTCAAAGTTATGTTGGTAAGCAAATTCTCCACTCAAAACCATTTTTTTAAGCACATTAAAAATACCAACTTTTGGCCAGGCGCAGTGACTCATACCTGTAATCCCAGCACTTTGGGAGGCCGAGGCGGGCAGATTACAAGTTCAGGAGTTCGAGACCAGCCTGGCCAATACGGTGAAACCCCATCTCCACTAAAAATACAAAAGTTAGCTGGGCATAGTGGTGCGTGCCTGTAAGTCCCAGCTACTTTGGAGGCTGAGGCAGGAGAATTGCTTGAACCCAGGAGGCAGAGGTTGCAGTGAGCTGAGATCATGCCACTGCACTCCAGCCTGGGTGACAGAGCAAGACTCTGTCTCAAAAAAACCAAAAACCCACCAAGTTTCTCAGCAGAACCTACAAAGTACCATGTAAAATAACATGGTAGGAAGACAAGTGAGAAAACTGTAGCTGTAACATAGAAAAAGGAGAAAAGCTGTGATGTATACATCCTTGAAATGAACGTAAGACAAACAAAACTGAAGATAATTAAAAAAATAAAGAAGCAGAATATGTCTTTAAATTCAGCAAGAGTGAGCTTTGCATCCTGGAAATAAAAATGTCCTCTCAACATGAAGAATCAATGTAATTTCTTCTCCATTGATATTTTCCATTCTGACTTAAAGTTACAAACTAACTCCAGAAGAAATACTTACGGCTTATCACGAAGCATCTGCTACACAGCAAGCACTGCCGTATTTGCTTGCTGCATTTATACACAAAAACATCCTCTTGACTTATGGAACCCTCCCTAGTACTTATCTGAACAAATTTGCTCAGTAAATAAATAAATTAACTTATGACAATTTTAAAAATGGAGAGGAACAATAAGTAAGTAAAAGTGAGCTTATATGGGGTTCTCCAAGTAAAAGAAACAAATGGAATCTTCTAACTAAATAAAATATAACTTAATACACTAATTGTGGAATTACATCTAAAGATCGTTTTGTGTACACTACTAAACTTCATAAAAATTATTCTTATAATCCATGACATAATGTATACTTCATAAATTATAAAACAAAAAAATATATCTAAGAAAGAAGAAAAGTATGGGTCTAGCACGAGTACCAGCCAAGTAAAACCAAAGAAATTTCAAGGGGAGATTCTTAACCATAAGATGTAAGATTTTACAATAATGAATTCAATACAAACCAGAGAGTATAGATTTGCTTTCCACATTTTTGAGGTTTTTGGTTTTCTAGTAAATTAGTCACTTTATTATAATTTGTTTTGTTCTAATATTTTTTTCTGAAAATAGGTACAAACTCAGAATTACACAAACACACTTACTTCATAATTTTCTTGCACCTAAATACCTTTAGAGTGATATATGTATATATTTAACCATATGTAAATCAAAACTAAAAGTCTATATGTATCTGTTTACAGGCATAGTGGCCACATGTTCAAAGAAAAATATGTAACATTTTTATTTACATTCCTGTATGATTTTTATTATGACCACAAAAATGACCTTATAATAAACAACAATTTAAATGTACATTTCAAAATAATTAAAAGTGTAGATTTGGATTGCTTGTAATTCAAAGAATAAATGTTGAAGATGGTGAATCTCTCATTTACCCTGATGTGATCATTACATATTTTATCCTGGTATCAAAAATATGCCATATATGGCAGAAATATATATACACACTATGTATCCACCGAAGTTAAGAAAAATAAGTTTGTCAAGGCAAAAATATATATATATATAGTACTACAACCCTCTTTATATTTGTAATGTTTGTCCTCAAAAGAAATACTAAGACATGTATTTTCTAAAAGATATTCCGACAGTAATTGCATTTTTAATGTTTTTATTAAGTATAAACTGTGATGTTAAGATGTGAGCAGATATTAATGGCTTTTCCACATTCTTTATAGGTGTACTTTTTTTTCAAGTATAAATGCTTTCCTATGTGATAAGGTGTATTGGTTAAATGTTTTGCCACATTCTTCATTAAGGAGTTTTCTCCAGTATAAATTATCTTGCAATCAAATGTGACTACCATTTAAAGGCTTTGTGACATTACTGACGTCTAGGGTTTCTTGACACTATGGTTTATGTTTAGAGAAGTTTAAGGTGTTCTCAAGAGCACTGTCATATCTTTTGGATTTGTAGTTTATCTCTAGTATGATTTGATAACTTATTAAAAACTTTGCCACATTCTTCACATTTGTAGAATTTCTCTGCAGCACAAATTATCTCACGTGTAATAAAGGTTGAAATGTTTTTAAAGCTTTTGTCATATTCTTCATATTTATAAAATGTATCTTCTGTATGAATTATCTTATGCTTAGTAAGAGTTGAAGATCACTTAAAGACTCTGTTACATTCTTCACATTTGTAGGGTTTTTCTTCAGTATGAATTATCTTATGTGTGGAAAAGTGTGAGAAATGGTTACAGGTTTTGCCACGTTCTTCACATTTGTAGGGCTAGTTTCCATTATGAATTATCTTATGTTCAGTAAGGTTTGAGGACCAGTTAAAAGCTTTGCAACATTCTTCACGTTTGCAGGGTTTCTCTGCAGTATAAATTGTTTATTAAGAATTGAAGAATGGTTATAACATTATTCATTTCACATTTGTAGGGTTTCTCTCCCATTGAATTATCTTGTTTAGTAAGAGTTCAGGACTGGCTACAAGTGTTCCCACTTTCTTCACATTTGTAGAGTTTTTCTCCGGTATGAATTTCCTTATGTCTAGTAAAGTTTGAGAATTGATTAAAAGCACTGTCACATTCTTCACATTTATAGAGTTTGTCTTCAGTATAAACTATCTTATGTTCAGTAAGGTCTGAAAACCAGTTAAAAGCTTTGTCACATTTTTTATATTTATAGGTTTTCTCTTTAGTATTAATTATCTTAAGTTCAGTAAGGTTTAAGGACCAGTTAAAAGCTTTGCCATGTTCTTCACATTTGTAGGGTTTCTCTCTAATATAAATTATCTTATATTCAGTAAGATTTGAGAACCCATTAGAAGCTTTGCCACATCCTTCACATTTGTAAAGTATCTCTCTAGTACCAATTATTTTGTGTTCAGTAAGTTCTGAGAAACACTTAAAAGTTTTGCCAAATTCTTTGCATTTGTGGCGTTCCTCTCCAGTATAAATTGAGAAGGTTTGAGAACTGGTTAAAAGTTTTGCCCATTCTTCACATTTGCAGTGTTTGTCTCTAGTATGAATTATCTTATGTTCAGTAAGATTTGAGGACTGACTAAAAGCTTTGCCACATTCCTCACATTTGAAGGGTTCCTCTTCCGTATGAATTATCTTATGTTTGGTAAGATTTGAGGACCGGTTAAAAGCTTTGCCATATTATTCACATTTGTGGAGTTTATTTTCTTTAGGAATTCTCTCAGTTTGAGTAAGAGCTGAGCAATGGTTAGAAGCTATGCCACATTTATTACATTTGTAGGGTTTTCCTCCAGTATCAATTATGTGTATTTAAGGTGTGAGGACTGGTTAAAGGCTTTTCCACATTCTTCATATTTGATGGGTTTCTCTTCAGTATGAATGGTTTTCTGTCTAGTAAGGTTTGAGGATTGGTTAAAAGTTTTGCCACATTCCACAAATACACCATGGAATACAATGTAGCCATAAAAAAGGGTAAGTTCATGTACTTTGGACGGACATGGATGAAGCTGGAAACCATCATTCTCAGCAAACTATCATAAAAACAGAAAACTAAACCACATGTTCTCACTCATAGGTGGAAACTAAACAATGAGAACACTTGGACACAAGGCAGGGAATATCACACACTGGGGCCTGTCAGTGGGTGGGGGGCTGGGGAGGGATAGCGTTAGGAGAAATACCTAATTTAAATGACGAGTTGACGGGTGCAGCAAACCAACATGGCACATGTATACCTTTGTAACAAACCTGCACATTGTGCACGTGTACCCTAGAACTTAAAGTATAAAAAAAAGTTTTGCCACATTATTACATTTGTAGGGTTTCTCTCCAGTATGAATTGTTTTATGTCTAGTAAGGCTTGAGGACTGGTTAAAAGTTTGCCACATTCTTCACACATGCACGGTCTTCTCTAGTATAAATTATCTTATGTGTATTAAGGTTTGTAAAATGGTTGAAAGCTCTGCCACATTATTCACATTTTTAGGGTTTCTCCCTAGTATGAATTAGCTTATGTTTAGCAAGGGTTGAAGGATGGTTAAAAGCTTTGCCACATTCTTCACATTTGTAGGGTTTCTCTCCAGTATTATT
>NW_020257928.1:0-23799 GCF_003255815.1 Theropithecus gelada
GGGGGGATAGCGTAATAGGAACATAGTGTAGGGGGATAGCATGGGGGATAGCCTAAGGGTATGGCGTAGTGGGGATAGCATAGGGGGATAGAGTAGTGGGGACAGCATAGGCGGACAGCACAGAGGGATATCATTGGGGGATAATGTAGGGGGATAGTGTTGGGGGATAATGTAGGGGGATAGTGTTGGGGGATAATGTAGGGGAATACTGTGGGAGGAACAGTGTAGGGGGAATAGTGTAGGAGGGATAGTGTAGAGGGGATAGTGTAGGCAGATAGTGTAGGGGGATAGCATAAGGGGATAGAATAGGGGGATAGCATAAGGGGATAGAATAGGGGGATAGCGTAGGGGGGATAGCATGGGGATATCATGGGGGATAATGTAGGGGGATAGTGTGGGGGGAAGAGTGTAGAGGGATAGTGTAGGGGGATAGCTTAGGGGGATAGAGTAGGGGGAGAGTGTAGGGAGATAGTGTAAGGGGGATAGAGTAGAAGGATAGGGTAGGGGGATAGCGTAGAAGGATAGGGTAGGGGGATAGCATAGGGGAGATAGCGTAGGGGAATAGCATAGGGGAGATAGCGTAGGGGGACAACATAGTGGTGATAGCATAGGGGGATAAGGGATAGCATAGGGGGATAGTGTACAGGGATAGTGTAGGGGGGGATAGATTAAGGGAATAGAGTAGAAGGATAGTGTAGGGGGATAGTGTAGGGGGGGATACTGTAGGAGGGATAGCATAGGGGGTAGTGTAGCGGGGATAGTGTAGGTGGATAGCGAAGGGGTAATAGCGTTGGGGGGATGGCGTAGCAAGGATAGCGTAAGGGGATAGCATAAGGGATGGTGTAGGGAGAGAGCGTAGGGAGGATAGCATGGGGGATAGTGTAGAAGAAAACCGTAGGGGGATAGAGTAGGGGAGATAGCACAGGGGGATAGTATCGGGGTATAGTGTAGGGGGATAGCGCAGTAGGGATACCATAGGGGGATAAGGTAAGGGATAGTATAGAGGCATAGCGTAGGGGGGATGGGGTAGGGGAATAGTGTAGAGAGAATAGTGTAGGGGGGATAGTGTAGGGGGATAGTATGGGGGGACAGTGTACGGGCAGAGGGTAGGAGGATAGTGTAGGGTACAGTGTAGAGGAATAGTGTAGAAGGAGAGTGTGGGGGGGTAGCATTGGAGGATAGTGTAAGGAGGATAGTGCAGAGGGATTGTGTAGAGGGATAGCATAGGGGGATAGCATTGGGTGATAGTGTAGTGGGATAGTGAAGGGAGGATAGTGTTGAGGGAGAGTGTGGGGGATAGTGTAGGGGGATAGTGTAGGGGAGAACGTAGGGAGGAGAGGGTAGGGGATAAAGTAGGGGGATAGTGCAAGGGAAAAGTGCACGGGGATGGTACGGGGGATTGTGTAGGGGGCTAGCGTGGGGGGGGGTAGCAGAGAGGGGATAGTGTCGGGGGAATAGTGTAGGGGAAGAGTGTAGGGGGGATAGTGTAGGGGAAGAGTGTGGGGGGGGACGGCGTACGGGATACTGTAGGGGGATAGTGTACAGGGAGAGGGTAGGGAGATAGCGCAGTGGGAGAGTGTGGGGGGATAGGGTAGGGGGATAGTGTAGGGGAGATAATGTAGGATACAGTGTAGGGGGATAGTGTACTAGGATAGCGTAGGGGGGATAGCGTATGCGGAGAGTGTAGGGGGGGATAGAGTAGGGGGATAGTGTAGGGGGGATAGTGTAGCGGGATAACATAGGGGGACAGTGTCGGGGGGGAATAGAGTAGTGGGATAGCATAGGGGGTAGCATGGGGGGACAACAAAGGGGATAGCGTAGGGGAGATAGCATAGGGGTATAGTGCAGGGGTATTGCATAGTGGGGACAGTGTAGGGGATAACGTACAGGGGATAGAGTAGGGGGAATAGCATGGGGGCACACCATAGTGTAGGGGGATAGCGTAGGGAGATAGCATAGGGGGGGTAGTATAGGGAGATAGTGTAGGAGGGATAGTGTAGGGTGATAGTGTAGGGGAGAATGTAGGGTGATATAGCAGGAGGAATAGTGTAGGGGATAGTGTAGGGTGATAGTATAGAGAGATAGCGTACGGGAGAGAGTGTAGGGCGATAGTGTAGAGGGATGGTGTAGGGGGATAGTGTAGGGAGGGGTAGTGTAGGAGGGATAGTGTAAGGGGAGAGTGTAGGGTGATATTGCAGAAGCAATAGTGTAGGGTATAGTGTAAGGGGATGGTATGGGGGGAGAGTGTGGGTGATAGTGTAGGGGGTAGTGTAGGGGAGTAGTGTAGGGGATAGTGTAGGGCAATAGTGTAGTAGGGTGATATTGCCAGGGTGATAGTGTAGGGTATCATGTAGGGGATGCTGTAGAGGGATAGTGTGGGGGGATAGTGTAGAATGATAGAGTAGGGGGATAGTGTACGTGGGAGAGTATAGGGGGATAGTGTAGGGGAGATAGTGTAGGGCGATAGTGTAGGGTGATATTGCTGAGGCTATAGTGTAGGGGGTGCTGTAGAGGGATACTGTAGGGGGGAGAGTGTAGGAGGGATGGTTTAGGGTGATAGTGTAGGGGAATAGTGGAGGGGAACAGTGCAGGCGGGATACTGTATGGGGATACTATAGGTGGAGAGTGTAGGTGGATAGTGAAGGGGGATAGTGTGGGGCATAGTGTAGGTGGATAGTGTAGGTGATAGTGTAGAGGGATATTGTAGTGGGGATAGTGAAGGGGAATAGTGTAGGGGGACATTACAGGTGGATAGTGAAGGGGGATAGTGTGGGGTATAGGGTAGGTGGATAGTGTAGGGGATAGTGCAGGGGTCACAGTGCTGTTGGGGTGTCAAGGCACCGTGCTCAGTGTCCATGATGGTTTGTGTACTTTGTGTCTGGGGCATCACTTGGGGATCCTGCAGACACAGAGTCCTGGTCACCTCCCCATTTCTGTGTCACTTGGCCTGCCTCAGGTGGAGGGTCAGAGGCCAGTCTGCTCCCTGTTAGTGTGGGCACTTTCCTGGGCTGTGCCTAACCATAGGTGGCTCTGCTCAGGCCATCCTGGTTCAGTGCTGCCTAAAGGTGTGCAGTTGGCCACAACCCACTCTGAGTTGCTTCTTTGCGGGCCGGTCCAGAGTCAGGGAGGAGATATGGCGTCTGCCTCTGTCCCCTGTTCTGCGGCCTGGGACTGATAAGCAGCCTCCACCTTTATGGCATGAATCCCACCCTGGCCCCTTGGACATCGTGGCCTGCCGTGTAGCACAAGGGGCTTCCCTGGGCTTCCACACCATCAGCCCGGGGTGATGCCTGGCTCCCAGGCTCCAGGCCATGTGCCTAGTCAGCAAATGGGGCCCCTTAACTAGCCCTCAGTGTGGCTGCTGTCTGCACCTGCAAGTCCATTGCACCAGTGCATCGGTCGTTTAGATGTTTCCCAGCTGTTGCCAAGGGTTCATTTCTCTCCTGGATCACAAGCACCCCTGCGTGCCAGGTGCACAGGGCCTCCTCCCACCACCTGCCTACTTACTCAGACTCTGTGGAGGCCTCTGGCTGGACCACAGCCCTGGGAGGCCCGGATGGGTGCCTAGGCTCTGGGCGGGTGGCTGTCCTGCGGGCCACAGTGACACTCTGTCACCTCCTCATCTACCACCCCCTCCAATGGGACAGAAGGGGGCCCAGCACTCCCTGACTGCTTAGTTCCTCTTTGTGCTCCTTCTGCTCCAAGGAGTCTGGCTCCCTCACTGCGGCCAAGCCCCAGGGCATACGCTGAGAGGGCAGTGCGACAGCCCTCCCCTGCCCTCCGTGCCAGCCTCCCTCAAGGGGCCACCCACCCTCTGCATGTTCCTGTGGCACCCAGAACCTTCCACGGCAGCCCTGGCTACTCCCTGCCTCCTGAGAAAGGGGTCTCCCAGGTGTAGGTGTGTAGCTGGGCCTGCAGGTGATGGGCAGTGGAGTGGGAGGGGGCAGGGTCACCGTGCAGTCGCCTGGGAGCCGTGGGCAGCACCCAGACCCCCAAGGTAGGAGTTAGAAGCTGACACAAGTAGGCCAGGACAGGCCAAGGTACTCTGGTGTCCCAGAGCCAGCTCCGCCCTCGCCCTCCCATGGTGGGAACACTGGGGCCCATCAGTTCAGGGTGTCCAGGGGGAGTCTCCTTTTCATTAAGGCCCCAGCAATGAGCAAGTTCCCCCACCTAGGCTGGTTGCAGGCTGCAGTGACAGGTATGGGGGCTGGGGGCCCCTGGGGCATGGTTCTGCCCACCCCGGTAGCCCAGGCCTTGGGCACAGGTGGGGCATAGGCAGGTGGGTGCTGGCAGCAGATGCTAGGAAGACAACAATGCCTTCAGCTGGGCTTTTTAATTAACCTCAGTCGCCCCTCCTGAAGGGCCCCAATTAAGAGAAGAATGCACGGTAGAGTGGGGTCATGCTCGGGGCGGGTTTCAATTAAAGCTCTGTGGCCTGGGCAGGAGCGCCCCCGCCTGACTGCCTCCTCCCCTGTTTTTGTGCTGGGCAGCCATGCACCTCCAATGGGTGCTGCAGGCCTCTCCTCCTCCCGCCTGTCAGGCCCCAGACCAGCCAGCCCCTCTCTGAGCCACCATCCAGTCCTGGCATAGTCCCACCCGCCTGCTGGTTCAAGCATCGGCTGAGCTTGAGGACATGGTGTGTCCACAGCAAAGGTAGACAGAAGTCACACGAGTAACCATGTCAGATGTGCACATGCCATGAAGAAAGCAGGTGAGGGAGGGACAGAGGGAGACACAGAAGGCTAGGCCACCATGCCCAGGACAGGAACCTGCAGGAGGTGGGCAGGGAATGCATCTGGAGTGTGGGCCCTGTGGACAGGAGCAGGGGCCTGGCTGAGCAGCTGAGGGGTCAGCCTGTGGACATCCACACGCAAGAATGAGAGGGAAGACAGACATGTCTCCCGAGAAGATCTATAAACAGCAGCAGGCACATGGAAAGACGCTCAAAGTCGCGAGTCCTTCAGGACACGCAAATCAAAACCACCATGAGACACCAGGTCACCCCATCAGGATGGCAGCTATTAAAGAAACAAACAAAAAAAAGTCACTGGATGCAGTGGCTCTCGCCTATAATCCCAGCTACTCAGGAGGCTGAGGTGGGAGGATCGCCTGAGGCCAGGAATTTGAGATCAGCCTGTGCAACATAGTAGGACACAGTCTGTACAAGAAAAAATATATTAATTAGCTGGCATGGTGGTGTGTGCCTACCATCCTAGGTATTCAAGAGGTTGAGGTGGGAGAATCGCTTGAGCCCAGGAGGCAGAGGCTGTAGTGAGCTAAAATCATGCCACTGTACTCCAGCCTGGGTGACAGAGCAAGACCCTGTTTTAAAAAATTTAAATTCTTTTTAAAAGGTTAAAATGGTAAGTCCTATGTTATGGGTGTTTTACCACAATTTTTAAAATGAGAAAAATTTGAGGACAGAGGGCTGTGGGTATGGGGGGTTTTCAGCCGCACTCAGCAGAACAGGGGCTGCGCGGGGCTTCTGTGCAGGGACCCACACCAGGGGCCTGGCTCCCCACAAGACCCCCAGCCTCACACAATGGGGTGTGCCCCAGGACTGGGAGCCACACATTCACGGGTCCCACCACAAAAGCACATGCGTCCAAGAATAGCAGCTGGACAGGGCTAGCAGGCAGGCATGTGTGTCCTGCTTTGTTCAGGGCATCTTTGCATTAATCACCACTGCAGGACCAACATTCTCCACAACTGGCTTCCTTTAGAAACACCTGTCCTTGGGAGCAATGAATGAAGGAAGGGTCTCCTCCAGGGTCACCATGAGCACTCTCCTCTGCCTGAGCCACGCCCCCTGGCCAGCCCCGACTCTCTCTCTCAAACCTGTGCGCCAAGGACTCCCTCCCCAACAAGGCTTGTGCTGGGGGATCCCCTTGGTTCTTCTGGGGATTCGGGATACAGTGTGCCCAGGAAGGGAGTAGTCTGATCCTAGTAGCCAGAGTCACTGTGGCAACAGGTGACATCAAAGCCCAGCAGCCCTGAGCCTTACATGGGACCCAACCTGCTCTCAAACTCACCCATGGGGGAGATACATGCCTGGCTGGGCAGGTCAGGTGGTTGCCTGCAGAAAACTCATGACCCTGAGGCTGTGTGGGCAGACACTCCATGCAGGGGTGCAAATAGGATCATCTGAGGAACCCCAGTGCTTTTAGCTCCAGGTATTTGACTCTCCCAGACTTGGCACCAGACATGAGGGAAGGAGGTGTACTGGCATCACAGGGTGGCCACAGCAAGTTACCACAACCTGGGTGGCTCACAGCAGCAAGGGAGTTATTTCCTCGCAGCTCTGCAACCAGAAGCCCCACATTGAAGTGTTCCGGGCATGCTGTCTCCAAAGGTTCTGGGGAGGACCCTGCACAGCCTCCTCCAGCTCCTGGTGGCTCAGGTGCCTCAGGCGCATGGCCACACACTCCAGTTTCCGCCCTGTCCTCTCACGGCTAGTTCCCCATCTGTGCATCTCAGATCCCCTCCCCTTTCTCTTAGATGATCGCCTGTCACGGGTCCAGGGCCCACCTTAATCCAGGATGCCCTGGTCTCAACGTCACTCATTGAGGACGTCTGCCAAGACCCTGGTTCCACAGGAGGTCCTGCTCCAAGGCTCCAGCTGGACGTGAAGGGAGGTGCCCAACCTACCCCACCACAAAGCCTTCGAGGTAAACCCAGGCACTGACACCTCAGTTGAGACCTTAGAGCAGAACCAGGTTGCCATGGAGCCCAGGGTCCTGCTTCCCAAGGACTGTGAGAGACGAATCTATGTGGACTGCCGTTTTAAACCACTAACGTTTGCTGGAATTTGTCACCAAGCCTTGGACCACATACCGGGACCAACAGTTCCCCTCTCCCCAAACAAGACACGGGCTGTTCAGAATCCAGTGCCTTTGCTGCGGATTGCTGTGTCCTCTGGGTCCTGTCTGCCCTATGTGGAACAAGATCCATTTGGTTTTTTGTTCTTTTTTTGTTGGAGACAGAGACTCGCTGTCACCCAGGCTAGAGTGCAGTGGCATGATCAAGGCTCACTGCAGCCTCGAACTCCTGACCTCAAGTGATCCTCCCACCTCAGCCTCCTGAGTAGCTGGGAATATATATACATCACGACACCCAGCTAAGTTTTTAATGTTTTGTAGAGACGGGGTCTCACTGCGTTGCCCATGCTGGTCTCAAATTCCTGAGCTCAAGTGATCCTCCTGTCTCAGCCTCTCAATGTGCTGGGATTACAGGCTGAGCTACCATGCCTGGCCACTTTGATTTTAGTGTCCTTCTCTGGGGTGGTGAAAAGTTGACCACCCTACAGGAGTCCCCAATATCGTCCTGAGACATTACTGCTCCGTGCAGCCCCCAAGCTGGGGAGGTCACACACAGAGTGAGTCTGTGACGCATCTTGGAGACAAGGCCCCCAGCCCAGGCGTACCCCTCCTGCTAGCCTCTGCCTAGAAGCTTGGAAGGTGGAGAGGAAGCCCTGAAAGAGAGGTACAGACTCCAGTCCCCTAAAACCTGGAGGTGGGTCTCAAAAGAACAGCTTTACCCAAGGGGAGCCCAGCAGGCACCTTCACAATGTGCTTCTCCCTTTCCCCCATCCCTGGGGGCTGGCCCCTTTCTCACTCCCCACCCCACCACCTCATGGGAACGTCACCCAGGGGTTGCCATGGTCCCATGCCCTGGTCAGCCACCTGCTGGTGTCCTCATCATACCTCCATGTGGAACCTCTCTCACACCCACCTACAGGCCTCAGCCAGATGAGACTCCTGCCCCTTCACCCACACTGCCCTTCCCAAACGGGGCACACTCAGTCATTCTCTAAGGACAAAGGGAACCCCCCCAACCAGCTTTCCTCACCAACACATCTCTCCCATCTCTGACTTCCTGCCACATAAGGCTCGCCTTAAACAAGCCTTACTTGATGCCAACATCCCCTGACAAGCAGAGCCTTTTGTCAAAAGTCTGCTTAGCCTCTTGTGTGCCCACAGCAATGGTAGCTCACTGCCAAGATGCTTCTACATTTGGAGCTGCAATCTGTTCTTCTGTGTTGGCCCCGGCCACTAGGCTGGCTGTGTCCCCTGCCACAGACACCCTGTCTGTCCCCTAGTCCCTGGTTGCCCCCAGAGAGCTCTGACTCAAAAAGGCCCTAGAGTAAAGTAGCTCCACACCTTCAGCTATGTCTTTTCAAATCCCTGGGGCAGCACCCAGTTCATTCCCAGGGCTCTGAACTCAGATACAGGTCTCGACAGTGGCCAAGGAGATCCCAGGCAGGCCCCGAGCTGTGGGGCAAAGTTGGTCACTTTACAGAATCCCAGGTTCTGACGTCCAGCCTGGAAGTAGACGGGAAAGATCCCTCTCCCCCAGGATCCCCCCGGGGTCTCAAGGCTCAAATGGCCATTATCATGCCACTCTACTCCATCTGGGGTGACAGAAGGAAGGAGGGAGGGAGGGAAGGAGGGAAGGAAGGCAAGGTATTAGGGTGGGGAGTTGGCAGGCAGACAACTTGCTAAAGTCCCACGGGCAGAAGGGAGTGTCTGAAAGTAGGCAGAGGCCCACAGTCAGGGCCACTATCTGAGTCCAGGACAGGGAGAAGGCTCATGTGTGCAGGCAGGCACCACTCTAGCCAAGTAGGGTTTCACCAATGCCTAAGATAAGTGACGCACGGGACTGGAGAAATGGCGTCATCAGACACTTTAAGACTTGTGGCATGTCACTTTGGGGATGCCATGTATTTGTTATCCTGATGGCAGGAGTGGATCAGTACGTGTACCCAGAGTCAGAACTTCTTTTGTTATTAGCACCTGAAATGTTAAAACCAGGCCACCTCTGTCACTTCAGTTGATCATGGAGTTTAAACAGTATTTCCAGCCGGGCGTGGTAGTGGCCCCCTGTACTGCCAGCACTTTGGGAGGCTGGGTTAGGAAGGTCACTTTCCCAGGAGTTCAAGACCAGCCCAAGCAACAAAGCAATACCTTGTCTTTAAAAATAAAAATAAAAAAGAGAAAAATATCTTTACAGATTTCATGCAACAACTCTGAGATGAAAAGTTCTGATATTTCAGCAACAAAAACCACAGGTACTGCTAATACTGCTTTTTGGGAATGCTGCTTGCATTCAAGATGGGAGGAAATGCTAAATGTCACCCAGAGGTTAAGAAGAGCCAAGATGTGCTTTTCTGCAACCCCTCCCCAGGGTGCTCACCTCACTGGCTCCCCATTTGTCCACGTAGGCATGACAAGAGGCTGGAACCAGACAGAAAACAGTCCTTGCCCTGAGAAGCCAGCCTGCCTGGGAAAACAAGGTCCCCCGAGAGCTAGTCCAGAGGAGGGGCATGTGCAGCTCTAGGCTTTCATCTGAGGTTTGGAGGGCTGGCATGAGATGGGGAAACTGAGGCTGGAGTATTAGGGGAAACAGGTGATGCTTCAAAAGGACCAGAAGTCAGAGGAATATGAGCTAACTCCCTGGAGTTCGCGGAACTCAACTGTAACTTCCTAAGCCACTATGTAGTGCAGGCAATCCCCTGGAACCCCCACCACTGGCCACCAGCTTCCTGAATGACCCCAGACCCCAGCCCAGGCTCAGAAGGCAGGGCAGGGCCACCCTGAGCTGGGAGGTGGGGGCCTCTCCCAGGGCCCATGCAGTCAGAACAGCCATAATAATTCCAGTGGCATGCTCCAGGTCCTGTAGTGTGACCAGCCAGAGGGTAGGCTTTGGGTATGGGTCTGGGGGAGAAGGAAACAGGGCCAGGCAGAGGGGACAGCAAGGTCCTATCCCCACCTCACCCCCCAGAGATGTCTTTAAGGGTATGAATTCTTCCTGCCACAGGTCTTAGAGGTTGAGTGTTTGGACTAAGCCCTGAGCGTGAGGAGAAAGTACTGATTCTGGTGGAGGCAGTGCCACCCCGCAGAATGCCCTGGCATCTTGCAGTGTGATTCTCCAGCTTTAGCCCATCTATAGTCTCCCAACAGAGAGAGCCGGCAGAGCAACCATGTGGGAGACAGAGTGGGGCAGGAAATCCAGAGAGGAGAACTCTGTCCTGGGATGCCTGGTGTAGTAGTGAGCTGCCCATCACTGGAGGAATCCAAGATAACATTGCAGTCTGCAGAGGCACCAAAGCGCTTGTTCCCCAAGAGGGAGGGCAGGGCTGGGGAAAGACTAAAAGTGTTGGCAATAAGCAGACTTGGGCATGGAGTAGTCAAGCTTCAGAGGGGTTTCATCCTAGCTGGGTGACATCAGGTACATGTGAGACCTCTCTGAACATCTGTGACCTGGCTCAAATGCCGCACACTTCATAGTCCTGCACTCAGAGGTTGACCAAAGTGCCTGCCAGGCCTGAGGTGGGCTGGGGTCCCCTTCACCTGGCCACAATGGCTGCCTACTAGGTCTCCAACATGGGTATTCCTGCTTCTTTGCTCCAGACAGCTCATCTGTCCCTCTAGCCGCATTCCCTAGGAGGCCAGCCCGTTCCGTTGTTTGGCATCCGTGTCTCTGACCTGGTTCTCAGGTGCAGCCACTCCCAGAAGAGAGAAGCCCAGCCCCACCTGAGCTGGCATCTTTGAGACTGACAGCGGAGGCAGCCACAAAGGCTGGAGGGTCCCTGTCCAGCCTGGCCCCCAATCCCCTCCCTCTAGCCAGCTCATCCCACCCCTCTTGGCTAAACCTCATCTGATCCCAGGGACCTCAGAGTAGAGAGAAAGGGATTCCTACTCCCTAGGCAGTGTTGGGAGAGCACCAGGGCCTCAATTTCCCCAGGAACTCACTGCCTGACACTTCTTAGCTCCCTAGTGGGTCTCCTTCCAGGGGCAGAAATCTGGGTGTGACTACCTGGGCTCCCCTGCGCCTGTCTGGCTTGAAGACATCACTTTTGTCCTGGTGGTGGTGGGGAGGCCAAACCAGGAGCACAGAATCAGCAGAAAGGGACTTTTTAAAAAATTATTATTTGCAGACAGGGTCTCACTCTGCCACCCAGGCTGGAGTGCAGCGGCAGAGTCCTAGGTCACTGTAACCTTGAACTTCTGGGCCCAAGCGATCCTCCCACCTCAGCCTCCCAAGTAGCTGGAACTACAGGTGTGTGTCACCATACCTGGCTATCTTTGTAAAATTTTTGTAGAGATGGGGTCTCATCATGTTGCCCAGGCTGGGGAAGGTACATTTCTTAACCCTAGGGCTGTGTATACAGAAATCCATTTTATTACTTTTTAAACTGTGCATGTATCTGACATACACTCTTTCCTGTCTGCATTTTTTCACATTTAAAATAAAATATTTTAAAGGGGCCAGGCACGGGGGCTCACACCTGTAATCCCAGCACTTTGGGAGGCCAAGGCGGGTGGATCACCTGAGATCAGGAGTTTGAGACCAGCCATGGCCAACATGGTGAAACCCTGTCTCCACTAAAAATACAAAAATTAGTTGGGCGTAGGGGCAGGCGCCTGCAATCCCAGCTACTTGGGAGGCTGAGGCAGCAGAATTGCTTGAACCCAGGAGGCGGAGATTGCAGTGAGCCAAGATTGTGTCACTGCACTCCAGTATGGGCGACAGAGCAAGATTCCATTTCAAAAAAAGAAAAAAAAAAAAAATAGAGTATTTTAAAGGAAGGGGAAGCAGGCTCTGGTTCCCACACAATCCCCACTCAGTGACACTGGAGCCACCCCTGGCCATGCTCTGCCATCAGAGAACCAAAGCCAGGTCCCTTCAGCCCTAAAGTGGCCATAACCACATGTATCCCCCATGAAATGTCCGCACATGGCCCAGTTCTGGCTGAGCGGGAGAGGCAGCACAATCAGAAGGCTCCACAGGCATCCACACCCCTCCCTGGGGCTTTCCAAGAGTATCTGAGATGCCTGTAGGGTGGGAGGGAGACATCCTTCCCCTAAACAGACAACCTGCCGCAGCTTCACAGAGGTGAGATTTCAGAGGGGAGCCCCAGGCAGAAAAAGGGACTGAATTTGGGAGCAGGAGGGTCACCACTTCTGGGGTCCTTCGAAGCCCCCGCAGGTGCAGCCCTGGGGGAGAACTCCGACCATCGCAGCCTGCAGTGGCAGTGAGGATGCCCTGCCCAAGGGGCAAGCAAGGTAGGTGATGGCGGCAGCAAAGGGGCGCAGGAGGCCTGGGTCAGGCCCAGTAACCCCACCCCTCAGGCCCTGCCCCCGGGCCTCCCCCTGGACAAATCAGGTTGATTCCCGACCTCCAGAATACCCAGAGAACTGTGCTGCACCGACACTCTCCCACAAGCCCAATCCCTCACAGCTGCACAAGGGAAGAGGCAAGAAGACCTGAGGGTGGTGGGCAGAGCCAGGCCTCTGTTCCCTTCTGACCAATCCAGGAGGGCTTCCTGGGAGCGGGGTCTCCTCCGCCTCAACTGGATCTCAGCTGAAAGGCCAGCTCATTAGAGACCGCTGTGACCTCCCTTCTGGGCACCAGTCCCCAATTCTGGGCCCCACCCCCACAGCCCCGGCCTCCCCCCGGGGTCCCCAGGCCACCTCCTCCTTTGCTTCATCTGTAGCCAACTCCCCGGCATGAGTCCAGGCATGAGCCCGCGCGAGTCACTGCGGCCGCCGGGGCGCCGAGGCCAGTGCGGGGACATAGCAGGACTCCCTCCTTCGGACCTTCCGCCGCGGCCCCGCGAGTGCCACAGGTTTCCACAGGGCCGGGGCACACGGACCCGCGCAGCCTGGGAGCCAGGGACCCCAATCCCAGCGAAGGGGCGCCTCGCACCCCAGTCCTCACGCGGTCCCCGAGGGCTCGCGGTGACTGCCGGGTCGGGGAGGAGGAGGGTGGCAACCCGGGCCCGCCGCTTCAGTTGCTGCAGCAGCCCCCCGGGCCTCAGTCTCCGAATCTGCCAAACGGGCGTGTGGCAGCCACAAGGTGTCTTTTCGGAAGACTCACGGGCGCAGGCGCAGACGGGTGCGCACCCCTAAGGCGCCCGCGAGCTAGGACCTCGGCCCGGGGCTGGGTGTCCCCGGCCCCGCCCCCTGCAGCCCTTCTGGAGCCAGCGCGCCTGCGTCGCGGGCGCACAGGGGGCGGAGCTCCCGGCGTCTCCGCCCCTTACCCGACGTTCCCCGCGCCCGCAGGCGCTGACGTGGCCGCCGTCAGAGCCGCCATCTTGTGGGAGCGAAACCAACGCCTGGCTCGAAGCAGCAGCCTCTGAGGTGAGGGCGAGGGCCGCGGGTCGGTGTGGGCCGCACACAAGTTGGAGCCGGCGGGGTCTGGGGACTGGCCTCGGGGCGACTTGAGGTTCGCGAAGGGCACCTCGATCCCGGCGGCGGCGGCGGCGGCGACAGGGCCGGGCCGGGGGCGGACGAGGACGGGCCGGGCTGAGGCTGGGGAGGCGGGGCTGGGAGGGCGGGCGGGTCGGTGAGCTCCTCGCGCCCCTCACAGGTTCCCGGAGTCGCCCGCGGCCCCTTGTCCTCCTTTGCCAGTCCCTGCCCCCGCCCGTCGCCCGGAAGTCAGCCGGGACGCCAGGCTCTTCTCCAGGAAACCTGGGCTTCCTGCTTCCCTCACCTCTGCCCCTCACGTTTCCCGAGGCCGCCCGCGCGTGGAGGGTTGGGGTTAGCGGTCTCGGGGGCCGGTGGGGGTTGTGGGGCCTCCTCCACCCGAGTACAGGCTAGCGAGCGGCATCCGGGCGGACCGCTGCCTCGGGGACCGGGAAACTGAGGCTCAGGCGGCCCCAAGACACCGTCAAGGTCACGTAGGTGGTGGGGGCTTGCACCTTCGCCTCCCGACTCCATCCAGTTCGTGTTTCCTCTGAGGAAGGCACTGGGTCAGGGGCGGTGAGAGCGAGCGGGCAGGCAGTGGACAGGGACCCTGCGCCTTTCCCTGTCTGCTGAACGGAATGCGTGGACCTCCGGGGAAGCCCAGAGTGCCTCCCTTCACAACAGTGAGACGCGATTTGGGGTCAGTATGAAGTCTCCGGTGGCTTCCAGAGGGCCGGTCGATGTTCGCTTTAACTCCAGGGTGGTTTCCTTGACGTTGTCGGCAGTAGATAAGAAGGCCTCTTTTGAGCTGGTGAATCTTTAACTTGCTTGCGGAACGACCTGCTCGCAGACTCTAGGCCGCAGAGGCCGGCCCCAGCGCTCTCTCGGGGCACAGCCTGGGTGGTTACGGCTTGTGAGATTGGATCTGGACAGCCGTGCGCACCTAGAGTGTTAGATAACCATTCCGACGGCACCTCCTGGCGCACTCCCTTTCTGTCCAGGCAGCCAGTTGCTGCTTTGCAGGAATTGAGCAGAAATGCGCTCGGAATCGCGGGCAGAAAAAGAAGGGAGGTCGGAGTCTTTGGATGGTCCCCGAAGTCGCCGCCTAGTTTAGAGCTGTAGAGTTGGTGCCACTGCCCCTATTGGAGTGGGCAGTTGTATTTCTTGTTTCAGAACTAGTGGTCAGCAGTTTTCTCTGCCGCCGGTTGTTGCAAGGCTGGTGGTTCTGGCGTTTTCCGCAGTGTGTTGGGAGGAGTGTGAGATGCCGAGGTGCAGTTGTGTGCGGCCCCTGTGGCCCTCTGCTTTTGCGTTAGCCATTGTCTAACACGTGTGACTGCATGGATGGTGTCCTCATTTAATTTGAATTTTCACCAGCACTACCAAGGTAGCCAGAACCATAAGGTCCTGAAATGCCGTACTATTAGCTGGGTCCAAAATTGAGAAGAATTGAGTAGTATAAATGTTAGTATACACATCTGATTGGCCACATTGTTAGAGGTGTGTTGTCCACGTTTTCACATGTTGGTAGACCGGAGAATATCTGTCACTTGTCTTTAGGTGTATCTTGTTGAAAATAAATCCAAATCATTGCAGCAGTAGGAATATGCTGTTGCCTGTCAGGCAGTTTTTCAGATTTGCTAGTTGAAAAAGATTTGAAACAGTTGGTTTGGACAACAGCTGAGTCACACAATGACTGTGAGTGAAAAGCAAAAACTGGTTCTGTGCCCCTCACAGTTCTGATTTTGTACATCATGTAGTCTAGCTATGCGCTGTACCTCTTGCACAATATGGAGAGGACATTCAGACATCTTCACCTGCTCATCTGCCCCTACGGACTGGACAGGCTTGAAACTATAGGAAGATGCATTTGGCCTTTCATTTTTCACTTCAGTAAAATTTAATATGGACTGTCAGCTGCTGCAGTGATCATAGAAGTAGACCTAACTAAGAGAAAAAAACCTGTTGTGCAAGTTCACACGCAAAGTATATGACTGTGGTTTCAGAGAGTTGAAGCAGTTCTTTCTAGATTCTTCAAATTAAATGTCTCGTTGGTGTATTTAAACCAGCTCTTACTCACAGGCCATGCTCACCAAGCTTTTGTACACACTTCTTCCTGAGCTGTGACCATTCTCTTGAGCAAGAGGCTGCAGCCAGCCTGGGCTGGCGGGCCCATACTGTCTCTCACAGGCATTCTGTCCTCTCCCCCTGACCTTTCACCTCGGTAAGCTCAAGAGGGTGAAAGGAAGTAGAGTGCACTGTCAGAGGTAATTGGGAGAGAAACAGGAAAAGGCCTTGCAGTGGGGATCTTAAATTATGAGAACTTGTGTTTTCTGTGTTGTGCCTGCTCCTCATTGGTGTGGTTGGTTGGTAGGGGTATCCTGCCCGTAGCATCTGAAGTGGTCTTTTGGAAAAGGTTTAGCCCCTTCATGTTGGGATTCCAGGACTTGCCTTCATCCTCAGGTTCGTATTTTCCTGTGGTTGTTATAAACTCTTTAAGGCATAGTTGCACTTATCGCCTTACAGCTGTGCAGGTGCCCAGCATCGTCTTGGAAGGTAGTTTCACATTCTCAGGTGGGTCAGATGACCTTGTTAGCAACTTGACAGACATGTCCTGGATGTTTTTTGTTCCCAAGAGGCTCTCAGGTCCTCCCCCGGGGTCCTGTCACTCAACCATCTACAGGGATGAGAAGACAGTGAGGCTGGCTGATTAGCCATAATGTCCTTGACTAATCCTGGTTTCCTGGTTCTCACACAGTGGTAACAAGGGCTTGCAGCCGGTTGTCAGCCAACAGACTGGAAAGGTGGTGCTTCTTACAGGCCCTGATAACAGGAGAAGCCTAAATGACATCAAGAGAAGAGACAGGGAAAGCATAAAAGGCAGATTTTCACAGGCACAGCAATTGAGAATGATTCAGTTTAGAAGGCAGACGTTCTCCCACACCCCGGAGGCCCAGGGCTCACTGTTAGTGTACAGCATGAAGTGAACGGGAGACTTGATTCAGTCCATGAACGTTTCAGGAAGTTAGAAGTCTGTAGTTGTGGATTGCAAAATACATATCTGGCCTGCCTCCCATTTCCTGCCATACAACTACTAAAATACTTGGAATCTTCAAAGTGATGATGTCTTTTTGTACCCTAATGAGTTGACCAGTGACGGGCAGCCCCTACGAAACTTCAGGGTAGGGCTAGTCACGGGGCCAAGGCAGGATTAGAGGGTTTCAGCCCCACCCTCCAATTTCCCCAGAGTGGAGAGGGACTGAAGATTGAGCTGGTCACCAGTAGCCAATAATTTAATCAGTCACACTAATATCATGAAGCCACACTTTTGCCTTCAGTAGTTAACAGCATCTACAGCCCCGTGTTTCCACATTTGTACAAAGGAATGTTCAGACTGAACCACACTTAAGTACAATTCTGAAATAGCATGAAATTCCTTGTTGATGGGAAATACCCAAAAGGCCTGCCTGGGCTTTCAGAGAGCTTCCAGAAAGCCGAATTCATGGAGGTTCCTGGAGGGTGGCACGCCCAGGAGGGCAAGGTAGCTCCGTGTCTCTTCCCTCATACCCCACCCTATGCATCTCTCCATCTGTATCCTTTGTAATATCCTTTATGAAAAACCAGTAAACTTTAGTGTTTTTCTGAGTTCTGTGAGCCACTCTAGCAAATTAATTGAACCCAAGGGGAAGGAGTTATGGGAACCCTGATTTATAGATGGTTGTCCAGAAGCACAGGTAAAATAACCTGGAGCTTGTGATTGCCTCCAGGTGGACAGTGTCAGGATTGAACTGAATTAAAGGACACCTATCCGGTGTCTGCTGCAGAACGCAGAACTGGTTGCTTACTTGGCATGTGTGGAGAAACCCCTGCTCATGTGGTGTGAGAAGCGACCTGTGTTATAAGAGTGTGTGAGAAACTGAGTTTGGGTTTTCCTGTGTCCTCAAAATAGTGTGTTTTGAAAATCTTCTAGGCAGAATGTATTAAAATAGTTTTTACTCCCTGAAGGGATGCCAGCAAGCTAGAAAGATTCATTTCCAAAGGACTTCCAGTGGTAGCATGGCTAGATATGAGACATCTTTCCATTTGTGTCACACAGCAAGTTATTTTTGCAGTACCATATACACTATACGGGAAACTTTTAAGTATTTTATAGGTTTGATTTAGGTATAAATGGTCAAGAGGACTATTGCTAGATATCATCTAGACTCATCCTGAGGATTGGGAACGCAGGCAGTTAGATGTGCCTGTGCTTCGTACCTTCTGTAGATGGGAATGCAGTTGCTCACTCACTAATCAAATTTATTGATTTATATTTAAAATACTATGAATACATCTGGCAGTTTTGGTGGTGACATATTCCTTAAAATATTTGTATTAACCAGGCACTGTGGCTCACACCTGTGTAGTGCAATCTACTTGGGAGGCTGAGGCAGGAGAGTGGATCACTTGAGCCTAGGAGGTCAAGGTTGCAGTGAGCTGTGATCATATCACTGCACTCCAGCTTGAGTAACAGAGCAAGAACCTTAGCTCTTAAAAAAAATAAATAAAATTAAAAAAATAAGAAAAATGTATACCTACTCACCAGCTGAGGACCTGGGGGCAGGTTTAGAAAACAGATTTTGAACATGCATCCCTCTTGTGGTGTCTGACATCACTGAGCTGCCACACTTTTTTGCCTTCAGCATCTTCAACCCCATTTTTCCACATTTTTACAGTCAAATGAATGTTCAGACTAACCCACACGTGAGTACAGTTTTTAAACAGCATGAAATTCCTTGTTGACACGATAGGTTTTTCGTGACAAACTTAATTTTTAGGGAAAGCACATCTGCAGATGTATACAGTTGATCTTCATGAGCCCTAGGGGCCTGATAAACATTCCTTTGCCATTGTTTTCTCCTCTCCTTGGTGGTGAGTCACTTGTGCAGTGCCCAGCGGAAGAGGGTGGGAGGCTGGGGAGGAAGGCCTGTTCTGGGCAAAGGAAGCCCTACTTGATGAGCATGAGGCTCCACGGGGGCAGGGGCTGTGACAGTGAGTGCCACACAGAGCCACCCACACTGGTGGAGGGAAGGCAGGGAGATACCAGGACCATCCGGAAGGGGCTAAGTGTCATTTGACAGGTGCCATGTGAGCAGAGAAGTGGAGTGGCCTGGGACAATCAGGGCAGAATCCCTGAGGTGGATGCACTGGCTGAGTTTGGAGACCTGCCAGGAACAGGGTGCATACGGGGTGGGAAGCCTGCTGGGGTGTGCAGTGGCCCTCAGAGGGGGTCTACGATCCCCAGAAAAAGGATTTGGGGAATCTAGGGGGGCATTTTGGGTGGCAGCACTGGCACCTTTGGCAGTGGCAAGAACACTTCCTGTCTGACCTTCATGTAGGGGAGGTCATCTAATGTCCCAGATGACCTAGACCTATGTCCTAGACCTGTTATAAATATGGAAAAAAAAAATTTTTTTTGTGCATAGTTTTAACAGGTGTTCTGAAGTTTCAGGAACAGAATCACCTTATAAATCAAAGATGATTGTATATTGTTCCCTTCAGAATCATAGCAAGAATTCGGTTTCCAGAAGGAAAAACTACAGTAGTTGCTTCATGGACACAGCTTGCCCTTGAGGTTGGAGGTGTCCGTGCATGAGCAGCCTGGTAAGGGTGGTTCTCTGGCTGCCACCTTTGGTCCTCTAGTGTAGTTGTGAAGTCACTTTCCTTTACTCCCCGTTGCATCATAGTTGGGGCAGAGCAGTGGTTCTCTGCCATCTTGTGCGAGTGCTGGGATGCTGTCTCCACTTCCTTTTGGGTTGCCAGAGGCAGCATTTAGAGCACAGTGTGGGCATTATGTTGTGGACCAAGGCAGCCTGTTGCAAGGACCTGATCTGGAAGCAGCCGTGGGGCAGCTCTGAGCAGAGCATGGGGTCACCTGGCTGACTGGTGTGCTGAGAGCACGCAGGAGGAGGCTGGAGACAGGGTTCTTCTTGCCTGGGGAGCAGGAGGGAGGTTACTCGCATCACAGTGGAGAATGCTTGTTGGGTTTGGGTGGGGGGTTTCGGCAGCAAAGCTGGCTGTCAAGGGGCAGGAATTGGGAGGAGGGTCTAAAGCCTTGAAGAGAAATATGGGGTCGCTGTGTAGGGGCCACCATCACCTGGAGAGCAGGGCAGATGCCAGCGTGTGTGTGAGACCTAGGTCACCTGAGCGGAGGTCCCCAGAGTGTGTCCCTGGGGTGTGCCTTTCTCTTACCTTCTGGAGTACATCCAGAAGCGAGGATATCCTGCAAGGGTGGTGGCCTCCCAGGGCCTGTGGGGGGGTGTCCCTGTCTCTTTACATGTCTGACCAGGGTGGGGTGGGGTAGCAAGGCAGTGCTCATCCCAAAGCTGGGGGAAACCTGGTGATGGCTCCCACTCCCATTGTTGCACTTCGCTTTTGATTCCTCTGGAAGAGCAAGTCTTTGTGTGGTGTTTCCCCTCAGCCCACATTTTAAAAATGAAAGTTTCTTGAAGGCAGAAATCAAGTTTTAGGCATTGGCTCAATCACTGGTGCAGCCACTGCATTAATTTTCTTTAACCTAGTATGGAGAAGCTGCAAGGGCCCCACCCCCCCCCCCCCCAGTGGTTGGAGGAAGGAGCAACTTGCTCTCCCAGTTTATGACAGCAACACCAGCAGTGTGCTGTTCCAGTTCCCCATTTTTTTTTTTCAAGTGATGTGGAAAGGGGCCTTCAGGGCGCTGGATCCCCCGGCCCCACACAAGGGTGGGCCCATGTTCACCCGGAACAGCGCCTGGCAGTAGCTCAGTGCCCAGCATGTCTGTGGTCAGTGTGTAGTTCAGGAAGTGAACTGGCAAAGCTGAATAAATGAGATTTACTTCCCAGCAGAGGTCAGAGGCTCTTTCACCCTCTCTTCCTGGGTTCTTGGCACTCCCCTGAAAACCAGCGTAGCATTGTCACGTCAGATAGCTCTGCTATGTCTGCGCTGACCATGCCAAGATGGGCACTGTGGACTCGGCCTCTGGTCATTGCTGGAACCAGCGGCCTCCATGTGAGGTATAGGGAAATGCACTGCTAGCAGATGGTTGGGGTATGGACACTCATCCTGCACTCTTGACTTGGTGCTGTGCCATCACAGTCACTCGCTGTTTAGCATGCTGTTTAGAGTGAATCACAAGGGTCCAGGCCCCTGGGAGTGCCTCCCCTCAAGTTGGAAGAGCCCTTGGGCACGGCATAGGCTCCTGGCAGAATTGGGCTGGGCCATGATCCAGGGCGTTGGCACCTCACCTAGGAGTTGGGGTTCTGGTCAGAAGCCCTATGGAGACAGGGTCTCCCCTGTAGGCACCAAACTGACCTCAAACTGCTGGTTCTTTGGCCCTGGGGACAGGGCTGGTTGAAGTATTCTCCTTGCATCTGTCACCTGCACAGCAGGGATGCTGTAGTTCCTTGACTGTTCGGCGTTGCAGTGTTAAATCCCTGCAGGTTCCTCATTCTCAGCTTGTGTTGTGAGTTTCAGTGTTGTGGGCTAATGTGGATTTGCATTTCTGGTCTTGGTTTTCCCAGTGACCAGTCTGTCAGCCACTGCACTGGGGGCCAGGTAGAGGCCAACTGCACCCTGCCTGCCAGAGTAGAAATACTGGTAGGCCCCAGGCTCTGCTGCCCCTTCCATGTCCTTGTGTAGGCATCCATGGACAAAGCTGACTCACAGGGTTTGCACAGCTGCAGGGAGGCCAGGAAACATGGGTTTTATTCTAGAGGGCCTTGTGCTCAGTGACAGACCAGTCCCATCACTGAGAGAGCAGGGCAGGGGCAGCACAAAGGACTGGACAGCGTTTGCCATGATGCTGTATGCATAGCCAGCGCAAGTCCCTCATTGTAGCTGTGGTCAGGGGTCATAAGACACTGCCCTCAGAAGCCCTGGGAGCCTACCTGGTGTGTGCTCAGAGCTGTGCATCTGCATATTTCAGAAGGGCTTATGTTTGGTGAGGTGCTTTGAGGACAGTTAAGTAACACTTCACAAATACCAAGAAGCAAGAAATACACAAATAAGCAGGTAGTGGGCAGTGACTCTTTGGTGTTCACATTAGCTGTAGTCCTAGAACTCAGTCCATGAGATGGAATCACAAAAATGGAATTCATTTCTAGCTGTCAGTACACAAACTGATTTAAGATATCACCTTGAATCTTAAGCTGACAAACAGTGATCTAAACTGAATTTCACTGATTGCCCCACCTGAAAGAACTGATAGATAATGCCCTCCCTTAACTCAAGGCCAGCAGCAGATGTGTTAGAGGGGACCGTCGTCTCCTAATGGCTTGTGGGGTCACTGCATCAAGTTGTAATGCCTAATGAGCTCCTCTAAAAACATCCTGAAACTTTTGTAAAAAAAAAAAAAAAAAAAAAAAACCAGCAGACTCAGCGGGACTCGCCTTCAGATGCAGGCCAGAATGAGAGTTCTAGAATGTGTGTGCTGTTCTTTTGTCTCAGTCTGCATGATTGCAAGTCTCTTCAACATAATTGGGTCCATAGAGTGTCTCAGTCATGTGTGTTCCCCTCTGATCATGCTTTTTGATTCGCACCTGTGTCACAGTTGTGCTGGCTTGTGAGATGTGTCTGCCTGTCACCATTATCGGCACATTTAGTTTTCCCTTTACATGAGTTTTGGTAAAATAGTGACAAAATGTAATGCAGTGCTCAGTTGCAGAAAAATGTCAGGCCTACAGAAATGGAGCATTTGGCTGGTGGGTAGACTGATGACCATAGGCTTTATTTGGCTGCTGTGGTAAACAAGCAGCAGCTTGTGCAGGTGAGAATAAATGGCCATATTGCATTTCATTTTAAGGACTCTCTTAAAATGAAAATCCTCGTGTGGGAAATGAACACAGGTTTCACGAAATTGATCATCTACACTATATGTATGACTGTTGAAAGGCTGCTGTTCCTCAGAAATCCTTAAAATGTTGTATAATGTACATGAGTCCCTTCGGGAAGTCATCAACTTTGTTCAGTTTCCTCAGATTAGATAGTAAAATTGAGATTATGAACTATAAAGATGTGTGTAATTTATCTGTTAGTGAACTTGACACAGTTCTAACTACTGTGGAGGTCAGGGCAGGAGGATTACTGGAGCCCAAGAGTTCAAGACCAGCCTGGGCAGGATAGCGAGACCCTGTCTATAGAAAATATTAAAAATCAGCCAGGCGTGGTGGCGTGCCCCTGCAGTCCCTGCTACTCGGGAGGCTGAGGTGGGAGGTTCGCTTGAGCCCAGGTGTTCAAGGCTGCAATGGGCTGTGATCGAACCGCTGAATTCCAACCTGTGTGACAGAGTGAGGCCCTGTCTCAAAAAGTGAACTCTGGATGTCACTGGCTTTCCATGTAAGCAGAGCACACATCATGTGAGCCCCATTCGTGGATGTCAGTCAGCGGAATAGAATCTTGGACCTGGAGCTTGTTTGTCCTGTGCTAGAGGTTGGAGGTATCTCTGTCTTTCTGTTGGTTCTTGTCAGTTCAGGTCACTTAGAGATTCTGTTACGTACACCAGCTCTGACAGGTTGGGGAAAATGATCTACCTTCTGCCTGAGCCTGTTCCTTTCCCTGACTCATGCCAAAGCATCCCTGAGATCTGCAAGGGACCGAGGATAGTACTGGCTGGTGGTCTGGGTACAGGCCACAGAGGCACTGGCTCCCCTGTGCATCTGGACCATTTTGGTTGGATCCATTCATAGACAGAAAACGGATGTGAACTCACAGAGCTACATTTCTCCCCACCCCGTTCAGTGAGGTGTCAGGGAATGTAGCTGCCAGAGGTGACTGTCCTGTTCTCTGGTATAATGCCTGAAGGCCACCTTAACCATTGGTCTCTGGTCCTCACTGAAGAAAAAAACATTTTTCCTAAAAGACTTTTTTTCCCCAGAGTTGGAGCCCACAGCGTGGTCAGGAAAGAGAAGTAGCCACTGGCGGCTCCTGGCATCCTCCTGCTGGGCAGCCCTCCTCTCATAGTGTGAGGGGTCCCATCGTGTACAAGCAGGAAGGCTCTGAGAAAGCCAGGGTTTCCTGCTACCACAGGATAATTCCGATGAACCTGAAAAGAGGGTTTTGGCTTGTGTGTGGGGAACTCTGGTGGAAGAAAGGGTGACAGCACTTGGCCTGACACAAGTTAGGCCCTGGAATTGAGAGTGGGGTTTGCTGTGGATCTTTCTCCCTCGTCCTAGACTCTGTTGGGTCTCCACCTGTCACAGAAGCAGTAAATGGTGCAGGGGCTGCCAGGTCCAGGGTCCTGTGGGGATGCTGGAATGTGCCAAGGCAGGATGTGCCAGCCACCCTCTGCCCATGTGTGCAGCAGGGCTGCAGATGTGCTTGTGGGTGGGAGAAACTACGCTGTCTGTGCTGATGTCTTGACACCTGAGGTTCAGCCCTCCTGGTTCTGCCATTCCCTTGCAGGGCCGCTTCCCTCCTCTGGGGACTCTAATGCTTTGGTCTGTTAGGGGAAAAAAAAAAAATGCTGGGCACGGTGGCTCACTCCTGTCATCCCAGCACTTTGGGAGACCCAGGTGGGCCGACCAACTTGGTGAAACCCCGTGTCTACTAAAAATAAAAAAAAAAATTAGCTGACCATGGTGGCACATGCCTGTAGTCCCAG
>NW_020257929.1:0-29464 GCF_003255815.1 Theropithecus gelada
GCTAATTGTTGTTGTTGTTGTTATTGTTTTTGAGACAGAGTCTCTGTCGCCCAGGCTGGAGTGCAGTGGCGTGGTCTCAGCTCACTGCAACCTCTGCCTCCTGGGTTCAGGCTATTCCCCTGCCTTAGCCTCCCGAGTAGCTGGGACTACAGGTGCCTACACCACCCTGGCTAAATTTTTTGTGTTTTAGTAGAGATGGGGTTTCACCATATTCTCCAGGATGGTCTCCATCTCCTAACTTCATGATCTACCTGCCTTGGCCTCCCAAAGTGCTGGGATTACAGGCATGAACCCCCGCGCCCCGCCCATACTTCATTATTAAAGGTTAGCTTTCAATCATCAGTAAGAGCAGCTGCTTACCAGGGTGCTGTTCATGGACTTAAAGTGCATTAGGTGGATTTTTAGACTAGATGCTTTTTAGCACTATGACTCTATAATTCTATCATTTTGAGAGGCCAGAATTAAATCCCAAACCATCTCATATATGGGATGCAACTTTTCAAACCGTTGTGAGCTCTTAATACCTAGAAACAAAAAATTGAGCTTACATTTAAGAGATTTTCAGGTAGGAGATAACTGTTGATTTTTCTGGCAAAATATTTAAACAGTATGTCTTTAAATCACTTCTGTGTTGCTAAATCTGTTTTAGAGTTTTGTTTCAAAGCACCTGTTCTTATTTTCCCTTTTCTTATTAGAACCAGCAGTATTGCTGAGCTGTTTCATTGATTCAACTGTATCTGTTGCTGCTTTTTACACTTTTCCTCTTTAGTAATGTATTTATAGCTCTACATATCTGCTTAATTTATGAGGGAAAATATAAAGGGCTGTTTTTTTGTTGAAGGGCCTGCTCCGTTTGGTTCCAGTTGGGTAAAACACTATTGCATGTATCGAAAAGCAGCGAAGAAGTTCAACATGATCCCATTTGAGCACAGATCTGGAGGGAAACTTGTAAGTATTTGGTTCAACATGGAATAGATTTTAGTCTGTCAGAGGTAGTGTTTGAGGGTGTCATTTTAATGGTTTATATTCACTGATGATACATTTTTAGTTTTAAAATCTTTGTTTTGTTTTTAAGTAAAATCGGCCAGAAGACGGAACAATGTATGTGTTTTCTGAATTGCATGCTTGGGTTTTAAACCACTAGATTTTTTTTTTTTTTTTTCTTGTCTTAATTTAAGTTCTGGGATACATGTCCAGAACGTGCAGGTTCGTTACATAGGTATACATGTGTCATGGTGGTGTGCTGCACCCATCAGCCTGTCATCTACATTAGATAATTCTCCTAATGCTATCCCTCCCATAGCCCCCCCCCCCCCCAGAGGCCCCCGTATGTCATGTTCCCCTCCCTGTTTCTGTATGTTCTCATTGTCAGCTCCCACTTATGAGTGAGAATATGCAGTTTTAACCACTAGGTATTTTTTTTAGGTGAACAATAGAATCCTTTTATGTCACTGTTTAAGATAAAGGTAACATTGACAGCAAGCTTTCATGACTCAGTGGTTCCTCAGCATTTATACAATGGAGCTGACTTGCACAAATGTATTCATAGCCTAAAAACAAAGAAGAGTGATCTGTAATAAATTTTACTGTTGTTCAGTTCGTCTTACAAAGTTCTCACATAGGTATTTGCAATGCATTTAGTTAACTGCTCCCCCTGAAATAAAAACAGCAGAGCGTGATAGTAAGAAAAGAGCAAGACGACCTCACAGAGTTGGCTGTGTAGAAAGGTGATCTTTCTGTGTATTTTAAATGGAATCTGCAGCTTATTACAATAATTAATGGTCTAGAAACAAAACTCTTCCCACCAATGTTGAACATAATTGATAACACATTTTTAAGAAAGCAGGTTAATTCATTGCTTGCTGGGTGAATGGGTATGGTTTGGCTTAGATGAATAAAAAAACAAAACCAAAACCTAAGTTCACTTCTATTTACTTACACGATGCCTTTCCCTGAAAAATATTTAAAGCAGCTTTTAATAAAAACACATTTATATAATAATGAAATAGACATGGAAAATTAGTCATGGTGAGGAGAAGGAAGTGAGGAGATGGCTCTTGAAGCATCAAGTTTGAGACTGAGTTTCCTGTCAGAGCCAATTCAAGCCCTGAGATATTTCTGCTTAGTGATACCTTTCTGTTTTAGCCTCCAAATAATAATAAATATGTTATGGAATATAGCTGGAGATTTTGAATATTTGTATATCTTAATGTTATTTAGAGATCTTCACGTTCTGGAAAATGTGAAAATGTTCAGTAAGTGTGTACTCACACTTCATAGAGTTGTTCTTTTACTGAGCACCTGTATTTCTGCATTGCAAATTAAGTAAAGATAAATTCAGGGTGATTCACATAGGAAAGACAGAAATTGCCTAGATAAATGGTTCTAGCTTTAGATTATCAAAATATTTAATCTAGGGTTATTGGTGTCCTTTTAGATTGACCTGTATGGAATTACAATTTTTATAGGCCAAAAATAGTCACATATTGCCTGTGACATGTGGTGTGACATAATATGAAATAAATTTTTACACTAAAAAAAGAGTACAATAAGAGACTAACAGTATTCCAATATCTAAAAACTGTACTGTTAATCTACCTTTAAAGATTAACATTTGGCCAGGCACAGTGGCTCGTGCCTGTAATCCCAGCACTTTGGGAGGCCAAGGCGGCAGATCACTTGAGGTCAGGAGTTCAAGACTGGCCTGGCCAACATGGTGAAATCCTGTCTCTACTAAAAATATAAAAATTAGCCTGTCATGGTGATGCACACCTGTAATCCCAGCTACTTGGGTGGCTGAGTCACCGAGTTGCTTAAACCCAGAGGCGGAACCATTCCAGCCTGGGCATTTAAAAAAAATGATTAAAAAAATAGAGGTTAGTTGCAACTGTGACAGAGCAAGACTGTCCAAAAAAAAAAAAAAAAAAGAACATTGGTATTGTCTGGCTTAACATTACCATAATCAGTAACGTCTAGAAAATCTTAAGAATCAAGAGAATGGCCGGGCATGGTGGCTCATGCCTATAATCCCAGCACTTTGGGAGGCCGAGGTGGGTGGATCATCTGAGGTCAGGAGATTGACACCAGCCTGACCAACATGGCGAAACCCTGTCTCTCCTGAAAATACAAAAATTAGCCAGGTGTGGTGGTACATGCCTGTAATCCCAGCTACTCAGGAGCCTGAGGCAGGAGAATCACTTGAACCTGGGAGGTGGAGGTTGCAGTGAGCCAAGATTGTGCCACTGCACTCCAGCCTGGGCGAAAGAGCGAGACTCCCTTCTCAAAAGAATCAGGAGAATGACAAAAATGTTAATATTTTAGATTGTAAATAGCATTTAAAAAGCCATTTTGAAAGAGGATAGGGTAAAGAGAAGGGACTTAAGATCTTGAACCTTGCTCCCCTGCTCTCCAGTATAGAATGGCTGAGTGTTTATATGCTTATCCTGTAGGTTTTGAGACTGTTCAAAATGATTATTTGCAGGGAGACGGCGAGGTGTTCTTTTTGAAAGAATGTACCAAGAGGCATACTGACTCCATTGACAGAAGGTTTTGTTTTGACATAGAAGCTGCTGATCGGTAAGTTATTGGAATCATTGGACATGGTGAAAGAGTCGTTTTAAAAAAATGATTAAAAAAATAGAGGTTACTTGCAACTGTGATTTCCATGGCCTGGGAAAATGTTACCTTGCTATATTTCCAGGCTGTGTGTTCATTATAAGCCGTTTAGTCTTGGTCACCGGGTTTAGCTATGGGGTGATAGTTTCATCTTGATTTAGTTAGGAGTCATTCTAACCAGGGTTGTCACCTAAAAAATAACCTTGGAGGCCAGGTGCAGCGGGTACGCCTGTAATCCTAGCACTTGGGGAGGCCTAGGTAGGCAGATCACCTGAGGTCAGGAGTTCAAGACCATCCTGGCCAACGTGGTGAAATCCTGTCTCTACTAAAAATACAAAAATTAGCCAGGCGTGGCCGTGCACACCTGTAGTCCCAGCTACTTGGGAGGCTGAGGCAGGAGAACCACTTGAACCCAGGAGGTGGGGGCTGCAGTGAGCCAAGATGGTGCCACTGTACTCCAGCCTGGGCGGACAGAGTGAGACTCCATCTAAAAGGAAAAAAAAAAAATTTGCCTTGGAGCTTTTCATTGTTGATCCAAGCCTAATTTGTAGCATGAAGAGAACAATGGCAAGAGGAACTGGGTGACAAAGCTAAAAAGGGGTGATAGGTAGCTAGCTATTAATAGAGAACAACATTCATTTGTGCTTGTGGGAGTTTTCAGTGTCTACATCCCGTACGTGATGGAGGGTCTTAGGCAAACTCCTTCTGTTTATTCAAAGATGAATTTTTTTTTTCTTATTGTATGACTTTTAGTTATTTAGTTGTAAAAGAGTCTTTGCCAGAGAGGAAGAAGTAGAAGAGAAAGGTTTGTTTGTCATTATTACGACTTGTCTGGCATTAATTTCTACGTCCTCCAGTAGCATTAAGGAAAATCCTAGTGCTGATAGAATATTTGCTTTTTAATGGCTGACAGTACAGTGATTCCTTGCCAGCCCTGGTTTTGGCAGTGATGGTTTTTAGATAAGGCTGTTCTATGTTTGTACAATAAAAGCTTATGAGATTTGTTAAAGCAAAAGTTCAGGTCAGAACCCAGAAATACAAAAGTAATTGATGCTGCTTCCTCTGTTAGATGATACAGTTGAGTCTCTGGGGGTAGTACAGAGAGGGAGGAGCAGTGCTTTTATAATAAATGAATTGAGGACCATTTATTACACATAAAAACAGGCCCTTAAGCACCATGATAATTTTGGCACTACTGTGAAAGGATGAGTGGTTAAATAAGTATTTTGCCAAGATAGGAAAAATATGGAAGAGAATGTCAGTGTAAAAGAGGTTGGATCTTGCTATGTTGCCCAGGCTGGTCTCAAAACTCCTGGACTCAAGCAATCCTCCCACCTTGGCCTCCCAAAGTCATAGGACTACAGGTGTGAGCCACCATGCCTGGCCTAAATTTCAAGCCAATAAGAATTCTTCCAAACTTTAAATAGGGAATTAGTCAGCGTAACACAAGTCGAGCATACGTCTGTGTGCACACACCCATGGGTAGCACTGGATTCCTTTCTGAGTGCCACTGTCGTCAATGCTTCCGTGTTTTATCTCAGCTGTTTCCTTGCCATAGCTCTCTCAGGTAGTTGTTACTGTTTCCATTTTATGATGAGAAACTGAGGCACAGAGCATTTGAGCAATTTCCCCATGGTCACGTAGCTAGTGGTAGTTGGAAGAGCTGAGATTTGAACCCCTGCATTCTCTACCTAGAGCCCCATATCTTACCTTTTTGTCTTTTCTTTCTTTTTCTTTCTTTCTTTCTTTTTTTTTTTTTTTCAGATGAGTCTCACTCTTTTTGCCCAGGCTGGAATGCAGTGGTGCAACCTCGGCTCACTGCAACCTCTGCCTCCCAGGTTCAAGTGATTCTTCTGCCTTAGCCTCCTGAGTAGCTGGGATTATAGGCGCACGTTACCACACCTGGCTAATTTTTGTATTTTTAGTAGAGACAGGGTTTCACTATGTTGGCCAGGCTGGTCTTGAACTCCTGACCTCAAGTGATCCACCCACCTCAGCCTCCCAAAGTGCTGGGATTACAGGCAAGAGACACTGCGCCCAGCTTGAGCCCTACCTCTTAACCACTGTGCTATAAGCCTCTGCAGATCACCATATGGTCAGAATGTTTTCTAAATAATTGACAAAGATGTGTTAGCAGTACTGTCTAGTAGAGAATATGTTAAGTGAGGTGAATCTGATTAGTTTTGAAAGCAGGGTATGTCTATAATGCAATTCAATCACTTTAATCATCCAAAGTATCTAGTTTTCTCTGAGACCTTGATCATCCCCATTTTTTTTTTTTTTTTTTGTTAGCCATGATCCTTGCTATGATTGGAACTACTCTCCACCCCTCAAAGACATTGATGAGGGATTCCTATGGAGGTGCTTAACATATGAAGGATAACACCTGTAGGGAGACTCTTGGAACAGGGGAGGATTTTAGGTTGGTGATCTATTCTAGTGGTTTTCAAGTGCTTTATAGGGAGACCCTCTTTTCAAATAAAATTTCATGTTAATGCATATGTAAAGCAAAAAAAGTGGGTTCCCTTATTAAAGAGGCATAGGGGCCTGGATTCCCCCCCTTTTAGCTTCCTTCTTTTTTCTTGCAGAAGTCTCTAATTTACTTCCATTGAGGTCCACAGCTCCTTTCTGGGAACTCCTGGCGGGGGACCTAATCTAGTTTAGGTGGTTAAAGAAAGGCACACAGAGGATCTGACATGTAAATTCATAACTAAAGGGTTATCTGGAGTAAGCTGGGATTGAGATTCATGTGCCAGGTAGAGTGAATGTCGCATGTGGAGGCCTGGAGACAGGAGAGGGCATGATGTATTTGAGACACCTAGCGTCACTAGTGTAAGAGCCAGAGAGAATGGGAGAAGAGGCTTGAGATGGGGCAAGGGCCTGAACTTGAAGTGTTTGAACTTAATCCATTAAATAGTTTTAAGCAGGGCAGTAAGTGACAATTATATTTGTATTTCTCAAAGCTCATTCTGGCAGAGTAAGAAAGATCTGGAGGTGGCAAGAGTGGACAAGAGAAAGTTGTTTAAGGATAGGGTGAGAGGGCCAGGATTGGTGTGGTGGCAGTGGGGATGGAGCCAAGTGGGGTAGATCTTTGGGGATAAATGGGATGTTGCAGTTAGAGGGTGAAGGAGCGGGGAAGGTTTCTGGCTTGAGTAGCTAGATGGGACCATTTACTAAGGTGGGAAACAAAGTGAGGGCATAAGGATGGGGGAAGACAGTGAAATTAGTTTGGGTCATTGTATTAGTTAATTTTCATACTGCTATGAAGAAATACCCAAGACTGGGTCATTTATAAAGAAAAAGAGGCTTAATGCACTCACTGTTCCATATGGTTGGGGAGGCCTCATAATCATGGCAGAAGGCAAAAGAGGAGCAAAGGTACATATTACATGGCAGCAGGCAAGAGAATGTGTGCAGGGAACTGCCCTTTATAAAAACTATTAGATCTCGTAAGACTTATTCACTGTCATGAGAACAGCATGGGAAAAACCCATTCCCATGATTCAGTTACCTCCCACCAGGTCCCTCCCACAACACATGGGGATTATGGGAGCTATAGTTCAAGATGAGACTTGGGTGGGGGCACAGCCAACCCGTATCAGTCATGTTGAGTTAGATTGCTGTGGGTCATTATGAAGAGAAACCTGGGAGGAAATTGGGTACAGAGCTTGGTGGCTATGGCAGCAATTTGATTGGTTGTTCATGTTTGACCTCCTGAAACTCTCCATCCTTTTACTTCCCTAACAGTTAACTATTCAGGTTCTCCTCAGATCTCTTGGTCCTCTCTAGTTCAGCTGTTGCTCCTTTAAATGTTGCCATTTCCTATAGTTGTTTTTCTGTATCCATCCATTCTCATGGTTGCACACTGAAAGTATATCTCTCTGTAATACGTAGTTTTCTTACCTTTTTCTGTTTTGAACTGCTTCTAGAATCTTTAGCTCCTTAATCCTAAAATCTGAGATCTATAATGCTTCCAAATGCAAAACTTTTTTAGCACTGGCATAATGCCACAAGTGGAGAATTCGTACCTGACCTCATATGGTGGGTTGTAGTCAGAACTTTGTTTCATGCACAAAATTATTAAAAATGTTGTACAAAGTTAACTACAGGCTACATGTATAAGGTGTATATGAAACATACATGAATTTCTTGTTGAGATTTGGTTTCTATTCCCAAGGTATCTCATTTTGTAAGTGCAAATATTCTAAAATCCAAAAAATCTGAAATCCAAAACCCTTCTGGTCACAGGCATTTTGGATAAAGGATACTCAACCTGTGCATTGCCAACTCTGCTCCTTTTACAATTCTTGGTAATTTCAGTATGACTTTAGGTGATCCTTTCAGTACTTGGCATCTTGATTTGTTAAGTTCTTCTCCTTCAGTGACCTTATTCTGTACTGTACCTCAGCTGTTTTTTCCGGTGTTCATTCCTTAGACCTTGTCATTGCAAGGAACTGCAGTCCTCAGCAATCCGGATTGCAAGACTTTCTCTTTCTGATACCACCTTCTTTCCTAATAAGCACCCTTAGATTCCCCAGTTCAGCCCTACAGTCTGTTGTTGTTCATGCACTCACTTTCTTCCTTAACTGGTTGAAATTTCATAGTCACTCATCACAGACCCTTTTTAATACCCTTCCCTCCACCGCTTCTTTCTTTCTTTATTTTGCTTGTTTGCACAATGCCAACTTACGATTCAGTTCTGCCTTCTCTCTTTCTAGAGTAGAGAAGCAAGTTCTACTGCATTCATGGGATCACTTCAGATACATGACCACTGTCCTCCAATAAGCTATTCATGGTAGCCACTGATCCTACTGTGTTTTCTTTTTCTTTTTTTTTCTTTGAGTTGGAGTCTCTGTCACCCAGGCTGGAGTGCAGTGGCACCATCTCCGCTCACCTTAACCTCCGCCTCTCGGGTTCCAGTGATTCTCGTGCCTCAGACTCCTGAGTAGCTGGGACTACCGGTGTGTGCCACCATACCTGAGTAATTTTTGTATTTTTAGTAGACGGAGTTTCACCTTGAACTCCTGAACTCAAGTGATCTGCCTGCCTCGGCCTCCCAAAGTGCTGGGATTACAGGCGTGAGTCACCCTGCCTGGCCCATACTATGTTTCCTTAGTTCCTGTATACTCGCAGTTGAATATTTTTTATTTTCCTCTCTCTCTTAAGCTCTGACACTGCCTCCCTTTCCTGATGACTTTGTGTCCTATTTTGTTGTGAAAATAGAAGCTGTAACAAGAGCTGTTTCCTGCTGTAGACACCCACCGCCACCCTCAGTGCCCAGACACCCTGCTTTTCCTCCCTGCCTGTGGGAGCTGCCTGTGTTCCTGATGGAGGCCAGCTCCTCTGTTCAGGTGTTTCCATTTCCTCTTCCCATCCTCTGTCCGCTGCTCCAGGATATTACTCAAGCAACTCTACTTTTTCTTTCTTGTTAACATTAGTTTTGCCTCCCGGCAGCATGTGAAATGCTCTTATTTCATTCATCTTAAAATACAAAAGCCACTACAGCCACCATCACCAATGAAACCACCCTTCCCTTTCATTTACTGCCCATTTTTTTAACTCTTATAAACAGCAGCAATTCTTCAAAAAGCTGTTCTATTTATGGCCTCAAATTTCTTTCCTGGCCAGGTGTGGTGGCTCACGCCTGTAATCCCAGCACTTTGGGAGGCCGAGATGGGCGGATCACCTGAGGTCAGGAGTGCAAGAGACAAGCCTGACCAATATGGTTAAACCCCATCTCTACTAAAAGTACAAAAATTAACTGGGTTTGGTGGTGGGCGCTTGTAGTCCCAGCTACTCAGGAGGCTGAGACACGAGAATTGCTTGAACCCGGGAGGTGGAGGCTGCAGTGAGCTGAGTTGGCACCACCGCACTCAAGGCTGGGTGACAGAGTGAGACTCTGTCTCAAAAAAAAAAAAAAATTTTTTTTTTTTCGTCTTTCTTTCATCTTCTCTTTTGAACTGTCTACTCAGGCCTTTGCCCTTTCTCTCCACTGTTGAGGTCATCAGTGGTCTCCCTGTTGCTGTACCTGGTGGTCGATTCCCAGTACTCATGGTCTTTTCCTCACAACATCCCTGACATGGCCCATCACTCTCTCCTCCATCACATGCTTGCTTCAAGGACAGCATACCTCCCTCTCACATCTCTGGCTTCTTCACTTTTTATACTCCTTTGCCAGTTCTTAATTTTCCAGATTCCTGGATGTTGGAGTTCTCTCGGGTTCAGCCCTTCATTGTTTTTGCTCTTCACTCACACTTTTTTTTTTTTTTTTTGAGACGGAGTCTCGCTCTGTCGCCCAGGCTGGAGTGCAGTGGCCAGATCTCAGCTCACTGCAAGCTCCGCCTCCCGGGTTCCCGCCATTCTCCTGCCTCAGCCTCCCGAGTAGCTGGGACCACAGGCGCCACCACCTCGCCCGGCTAATTTTTTGTGTTTTTTTTTTTTTTAGTAGAGACGGGGTTTCGCCCGAGATCGAGACCATCCTGGCTAACACTCACACTTTTTTATGACCTTGTCCAGCCTTACGACTTTATGTGCCATCTGTATGTTGGTAACTTGCAAATTTATTATCTCTACCTGGATCTTGTCCCTGACCTGCAGCTTCTTATATCCAGCTGCCTACTCAGTATTGCTTCCGGGGTGTCTAAAAGGCATTTCAAACAGTGTAGATGTGGGGAATGGTGATTGTTCTTTGAAAGTTTTCCGGTAAGTCTTGGGAGTGGGAGGGGGGTAGTTACATTCCTCTAACGTGTTACATAGGTATATGAATTCATTCCTACCATATAGATACTAATATATAAATCTTTACTTTTTCTTAAAAGTTATACATACTTATTTTAAGTCTGAACTTTTTCTAAAGCTCCTTGGTTAACTTGGAAAATAATTTTCTTGGTGTGTTCATATTCTTTAGTCTAAAAGATCAAGCTGCTTTCTAAAAACAATGACAGACCCCCCCACCGCCTTTTAATGGTTTATTTCCTCATTTCTAAACAGAGAAACATCTATTCTTGTTTGCTGTTACTAGTAGATACTGTTTGGGGTCCCTTAATTTCCTGCCATCCCCCACGGTCTGTGTCTTAGTTAGTCTCGTGTGGAGCAAAATCTGCTGGCAGGAGGTGAATGTGCTTTGAGATCTGTAATTTTGGGGCTTTGAAAGCATTATTTAGTGAAAAATGTGAATGAGATAGGCTCTTCTCTTGTCTGCTTTCCTGATTCCTAGGTAGAATCAGGAATTAGGGAATTATAAGTAATTTGTTCCTTGTTTATTAGATTATGAATTCCATGAGGGTAGGAACACTGTTTTACTTAGTGTTACTTGGTATCACAATACCACATGTAATGCTTTATACATGGTGGACATTTATCAGATTTGTACGGGATTAAATGAAATTGAATTGTTGCTCAGAAGTGACTGAACTGTGATTAGATTCAATCAAGCAACTGTCAGTCAGCTGTCCTCTTCTGCACCACACCGCTATACTGTGAGCTCTAGTGTCTTCATTCTGCTTCAAGAAAAATAAACCTGACTTGTTGTGCAGTGTGTGGGTATTATAAATGGATTTCTGCTGCAGTTTGTACAAGTTTCGTATTGGGTACCTTCTTTTTTCTTGAGATGGAGTTTTGCTCTCGTCACCCAGTGTGCAGTGCAATGGCATGATCTCGGTTCACTGCAACCTCTACCTCCCAGGTTTGAGTGATTCTTTTGCCTCAGCCTCCCAGGTAGCTGAGATTACAGGCACACACCGCCATGCCCAGCTAATTTTTGTATTTTTGCTAGAGATGGGGTTTCACTATATTGGCCAGGCTGGCCTTGAACTCCAGACCTCAGGTGATCTGCCCGCCTCTGCCTCCCAAAGTGCTGGGATTACAGGCATGATCCACCACACCTGGCCCTCTTATTGGGTACCTTCTTGTAGCAATTTTGCAGTTGATTGTATATGTCTAATATAAACATATTTTGTCGTCTTTACAAGTATCTGTTTTTGCTGTTTTTTAATTTCCTGTGTTGAAAGAGCAGCCTGGTAGCATTTTAAAGTAGGTGATAGCACAGTGGAGCCGGGGCTTGCCTTTGATCTGTGTAGACATAAATCAAGAGCTTTTACTTATTTGTGGCATTATTTCAGATCAGATTTGGTTGCATATAACAGAAAAAGGCAAAATAAACTGGCTTAAACGGGGTTAAAGTTTATTTTTTCTCTTGTTTGGGAAGCCCAGAGGTTGCCAGATCACGGCTGATATAATCCTGATTTCTCTTGAGCATGGTTTAGTTTTATCGCCACTCGAGGCATGAGACAGAATGTGGCACTGTTCCATTTATCACATAGCACTGTCTCTGGTTGTAGAGACATTTTCCAGTGGTTGCATAGACTACTTTTGCTCACAGACCATTGGCTGGAATGGAGTTATGTGGTTACACCTAGTTGCAAGGGAGGCTTCTAAATCCCAAGGTTGGGAAATTGCTGTCTTTTGTTTTCAGAGGTCCATGTGTTGTTCTAGTACTTTACTATTACTGAGAACCAGTGGGAGAATGGCTAATGGAGGGTGGGGTGGAGCCCAGCTAGCCATTACTACTTTGATTATCAATGGTTAGATGGATGTGTGCTTCATTTTTTTCTCCCTCAATTTACCAAAAGGTTACTTTGAATTTTTATCAGCTAAGAGACAGCATTTAAGGCCACAGATTTGAAAATCATGTCTGATAAGGGACTTGTTTCTAGAATGAAGAACCATTATAACTCAATAATATATAGACAAGTAACAATGAAATGGTCAAAAGACCTGAATTAGACATTTTTTCAGAGAAAATATACAAGTGGTTGCCTGGGTGCAGTGGCCCATACCTGTAATCCCAGCACTTTGGGAGGCCGAGGTGGGCGGATCGCCTGAGGTCGGTAGTTGGAAACCAGCCTGGCCAACATGGTGAAACCCCATCTCTACTAAAAATACAAAAATTAGCTGGGTACGGTGGTGGGTGCCTGTAATCCCAGCTACTCAGGAGGCTGAGGCAGGAGAATCACTTGAACCCGGGAGGCGGAGGTTGCAGTGAGCTGAGATCACGCCATTGGACTCCAGCCTGGGCAACAGAACGAGACTCCCATCTCAAAACAAACAAACAAACAAAAAAAACACACAAGTGGCCAATAAACACATGAAAAACGCTTAATATTGTTAGCTGTTAGGGAAATGCAAGTCAAAACCACAATGAGATATCAGTTTATACCTACTAGGATGGCTATAAATAAAAAGCCAGGTAATAACAAGTACCGGCAATAATGTAGAGAAATTGAAATCCTCATACACTGAGAGTGAGAATTTAAATGGAATGCTGCTTTGGAAAACAGTTTGGCAGTTCTTCAGAAAATGAAACATAACATTGCTATCTGACCCAGAAATTCTGCTCCTAGCTATACATTCAAGATAATTGAAAGCATATGTTTACACAAAAACTTGTGCATGAATGTTGATAGAAGCATTATTCATAATAGCCAAAAAGTAGAAACAACCCAAATGTCTATTAAGAGATTAATGGCTAAATGTGGTATAGCCATACGATGAAAAATTAATACATGCTACTGTATGAATGACACTTGAGAACATAATGCTAAGTGAAAGAAGCCAGTCATAAACGGCCACGTATATATGATTCCATTTATATGAAATGTGCAGGACAGATACATCTCTATAGATAGAGAGTAAATGGGTGATTATCTAGGTCTAGAGGTTTGGAAAGAAATGGGAAGAGATGGCTAATGGGTACAGGTTTTCTTTTTACTTCCTAGGGTGATAAAAATGTTCTAAAATTGATTTTGGTGATGGTTATGCAATTCTGTGGATATGTCACAAGCTGTTGAACTGTACATTGTCAGTGGGTAAGTTTTATGGTGTGACTTACATCTCAATAAAGCTATTTTAAACAATGGAACACAGCTGCAGATAAATACCATAGCTAAAAGAAGGGTCTTAAATCACTATAAACTATCACTACATGACGTCAGCCACATTTCAGAGACCATGGGCTGTGAAAAGATTAAGTCACTCATTTTTTTAGGTTGGAGACATTGTATTTTGTATGGATGTTTTTTCCATGGCAAGCTGTAGTCTGTCAGGAGGTGTAGCTTTCTTCCCTGAAGGGTGGAATATCACCCTTCCCCCGCCCCAACAATTGTGTTATATAACATGCTGTTAGCTTCGTTGGCATGCTTGCCACATGCCACTTTGTGCTGTGACCCCCCCACACATTTACTTGATAAATAATTATCCGTTCTGTGAAAGTTCTCCCACACATCGCATTCAGGCACTGCTTAAAGAAAATGCTTCCCGTTTTGCTCTCGTTAATCTGACATTTCAAATATTACATTTGGTTTCATTTTGCCTGGTTCCCATATCACTCTTGAAAGGATGGCAAGATGCTTCTGACTTGTAGAATTCACTTATTTGTATTTTTATGTTGAAGAAGAGAGGAGGAAATCACCTGTGTATCTGAAGCATTAGGTGTTTTAGAGTGATTTTATACTATCAACTTTATTCAGCATCTGTTTGCATGATGCTGTACCGTTTCTCACTTTAAAAGAGTGAGCTAAGAGCATGTTGCCTTCAGAAGCCCATGCAATTTGACTGAATATGAGAATGTTTATATAACGCATTAATTGTACTAATATTTGTAAGCGTTTTATAGAGCCTCACATCCAGGCACCTAGACAATTGTTGACTGTTTTTGCCACTGAGGGATACAACAATAAACTAGAAACTAAAAGACTTGAAATTAAGGGAACTCATAGACCAGGAAGATTTAGAAGCAAATAACAGTTCAAAGGTCTAAGGTGCTGTGGGAGATGAGCAGCATGGGGGAGTGTGGGGTTGGCTGGGAGAGCTTACTGAAGAAAGTGATTTTTTAAACTGACTCTTGAAGATTAGGTAACCAGTTTGGCGACTCAGAGGAAGGGAGGCCCAAGGCAAAAAGGAATCACAGGAAGTGTGGAGAACACATGTTGAGATAATCCTTTAAGTCAGAGGTTCTCAACTGTGGGTGATGTTGCTCCCGGGGACATTGAGCAATATCTGGAGACACTGATATAATGTATTTTAACTGTGTGTTTTGGGGCTGGGGGTTAGAGGAGGGCAGGGAGTTGCTACAGACACCTGGAGGGTAGAGGACAGCTGTGCTGCTGAGCACCCTCCAGGGCACAGGGCAGGCTTCTGCAACAAAACATCATCTGGTCCAAAATGTCAGGAGTGCCACTGTTGAGAAGTCCTAGATTTAATGCATGTGATAAGATAGAGACCCCTGCAAATACTTGTGGAATTGAATGGAAGTAAACTTTTTTTTTTGAGATGGAGTCTCTCCCCGTCCCCTAGACTGGAGTGCAATGGCATGATCTTGGCTCACTGCAACCTCTGCCATCCCAGGTTCTAGCGATTCTCCTGCCTCAGCCTCCTGAGTAGCTGGGATTACAGGTGTGAGCCACTGAGCCCAGTTAATTTTTGTATTTTTAAATAGAGACGGAGTTTCACCATGTTGGTCAGGCTGGTCTCGAACTCCTGACCTCAGGTGATCCACCTGCCTCAGCCTCCCAAAGTGCTGGGATTACAGTCGTGAGCCACCGCGCCCGGCAGGAAGTAAATTTTTAAAATATAACTTTTTAAATGTAAATTTTTTTATGTAAGTGGAATTACACCTTTTATTGAAATATATATATATTTCAATATATATAGAAATACATTTCAATATATATACAAATACGTATTTCTATATATAGAAATATGTAGGTTTCAATATAGAAATATATATTTCAATATAGAAATATATATATTTAAGTATATGTATTTCAATAAAAAGTAACCATAGCTTAGTTTGGTTATAGTATAAGCAATGAAGTAAAGCCAAATGGAAAGGGCTCTGTGTCTTGACTCTTCCGTGTGATTTGTTCAGTGATGATCAGTTATTCAGGAACTACCAAGATACCAGTGTAGAAAGAAGAGCACAGAAAGTTATTTTAAAAGAATTTTAGTGGAACTTGCAGAACATGGAGTGGGTAGAATTAGAAACAGCATTTCTAGTATATAGGTATCTGTGTTTTTCATAGAATGTAAGAATTTTCCCTAAAGATGACATTGTTGATGGTGATGTATTGAAAGACACGTTTTACATTGGCTCTGATATTAAATGGAAACCTGAATTGACATTAATATGGATTTATTTTTAAATTATATGCTGAAGGATATTGGAACGTGGGCCATAGAAAAATTTTTAACTTTTCTGAGTAAAGCCAGGATAAAATGTTTTGTACAAGAGTTTTTGTGGAGATACATTTTTATTAATCTTGCATAAATACTTTGGTGTGGGAGTGCGCAGGTATGGTATATGTATGTTTGACTTTTCAGGCAATTAAGGTTACAAAGTAATTTTACCCTTCCACCAGCAATGTATGAGAGTTCCATTTGCTCCACTTCCTTACTAACCTTTAGTTATGTTAATCTTTTTTATTTTAGCCAATTTTGACTAGTGATGTTGAGCACTTCTTCCTGTGCTTATTGGCCATTTATGTTAATTCTGTCATGAAGTGTCTATTAAAATCTTTTGCCCATTTAAAAATTGTGTTGTTGGTCTTTTTGTTATTGAATTGTAGGAATTCTTTAGAAACAAATCATTTACCACATATAATGTGAATATTTTCTCTGATCTGTGGCTTGCCTATTTTTTTTCTTCAGTGTCTTTTGATGAGAACATGTTAACTTGAATTTATCAGTTTAAAAAATTTTATTAGGATTTTTTTGCATCAAGAAATTTTTTTTTTTTTTTACTCTGAGGTTTTGAATAAATTTCCCCGTGTTTTCTTATAAAAGCTTTATAATTAGTCCATGACTCATGAAGATTTTTGGGGGATGTATGGTGTGAGACATGAGGGTTGAGGTTTATTTATTTTTTCCACAGGTAAATAGCCAGTATTTCCATCACCTTTTATTGATAAAGACTTTCCTCTCATTTAATTGTTTTGGCATCTTTCTAAAAAATCACTTGACTGTGCATCTGTAGGTCTATTTCTAGATTATTCTGTTGCATCTCTTTGTTCTTTTGCCAGTAACACACTTACCTTGATTATTGTATCATTAGTCAGGTGGTACAAGTCCTCTGTTCTTTGTAAAACAGTTTTGGCTACTGTAGGTCCTTGGTGTTTCCATATAAATTTTAGAATTAATTTATTTTTTCAAGAAAACACGTAAACCCATAGGTCAATATTGTGAATACAGAACCTTACAGTTCATGAACTTGATTTTCTGTTTATTTAGATTTTCCATTTATCCCAGTAATGTTTTACAGTTTTCAGCATAGAAGTCGTGGGCATTTTTTTTTTTGGTGTTAAATTTTCCTGAATATTTTATGTTTCTGCATGATAATTTAAAATGATATTTGTTTTACCTTTAATTTCCAACTGTTCACTATTAGCATGTAGAAGCATACTTGGTTTTTGTATCTTACAGTATTGCTAAGTGCACTTATTAGTTCTATTAGTTCTGGCAGTTTCTTTAGGATTTTTAAATGTACACAGTGCTTTTTTTTTTTTGTATATGATAAAAACAGCATTAGGGCCAGGCATGGTGGTTGACGCCTGTAATCCCAGCACTTTAGGAAGCTGAGGCAGGAAGATCACTTGAGCTCAGGGTTAGAGACCAACCTGGGCAATATAATGAGATAATGAGACTTTGTCTCTTTAAAAAAAGAAAAAAAAAATTAGCCAGGTATGGTGGTGTGTGCATGTAGTCCCAGCTACTCAGGAGGCTGAGATGGGAAGACAGCTTGAGCCCAGGAGGTTCAAACCTGCAGTGATCCATAATCGTGTCACTGTACTCCCATCCTGGGCAACAGAGCGAGACCCTGTCTCAAAAAAAAGACAGCTTGATTTCTTCCTTTCCGATCTGTGTGCTTTTTAGTTTTTTTACTTGCCTGCCTACACTGCCTGAGATTGCCTGTAAAATGTTTGACAGAAGTGGTGTTATTGACCATCTTACCTTGTTCCTGATCTTATTAGGAAAAGTGTTCATTATTTTACTTTAAAGTGTGACATTAGCTGAAAATTGCTTGTAGATGTCCTTTTCATTTTGAAGAAGTTTTTATTCCCAGTTTTAAGCATGAATTGGTTGGAATTTTGACAAAATGTTTCTCAGTGTCTATTGAAATCATTAAATATGTTTCTTTAATCTTTGGATATATATGACACTGAATTTTTTAAGTTTACCTCACATTCCTGAGATTAAACTCTACTTAGTCATGATGTACTAGCTTTTTGTACACTGCTTCATCCATTTTGCTAGTATTCGGTTAAGGATTTTTACATTTATGTTCATGAGAGATATGTGTGTTATGATCTTCATTTTTAGTGTCCTTGTCTAATTTTGGTACCAAAGTTTACGATGGCTACAGAAGAGTTGGGAAGTTTTCCCTTCACTATTTTTTTGTAAGTGTGTCATATTGGTATTAAGTGTTTGAGGTAATTCACCTGTGAAGCCATCTTTGCCTAGAGTTTTCTTTGTGAGAAGTTTAAAAATTTTTAATTCATTTTATTTAGAGGATATAATGATATTCAGATTTCCTGTTTTTCTTGGGTTTTGATAAATTGTGGTTTTCAAGGAATTTATTTTCTCTAAGTTGTTGACTTTATTGGCATAAATGTCATATCAACTTGTTGCTTTCATACCTATAGGATTTATGATGGTAACTCTTGTGCTTGGTACAGATTTTTGTTTCATATTTTCTTGATAGAGGTTTATCAATTTTGCTAATATTTTCCGAGAATCTGTATTATCCACTTTTTATTTTATTCATTTCTGAATTTCTTTTTTTTAAACTTTGCATTTAATTTGTTTTTCTTTTCATTCCCTAAGTTAGCACATATCATTAATTTTACACCTTATTTTTGAGGTGGGCATTTGAATCCATACATTTTCTAAGGACTATTTCAGCTTGCATTCCACAAATTTTGATTTGCTTTTATTACAATTCAGTTAAAAATAATTTATTTCTTTATGTGATGAGGCTATAGATTGAAAACATGTGATATTTAGAAGTGTGTTTTAAAAATTCCAAATGGTTGGAGATACTTCACATGTCATATTATTGCTTTTTTTCTACTTAAGTACTCTTGGTCAGAGAAAACACAGTTTATATTCTATCAATATGTATCGAATATTGAAAGGATTTTTTTGCATGTGTGCCTATTGTCTTAATGACCCTTTTATGAAATATCTCTCTGTGCTAATAATTACCTTGAAGTCTACCTTCTAATAGTAATATAGCTACACTTGCTTTCTTATGCTGTTTGTACAGCATATCTTTTTTCATCCTTTTCCTTTTATCTGATTCTTTATGTTTAAACTTTTTTTATAAACAGCATATAGAGTTCTGTTTTTAAAAATTATGTTAGCCATTGCTTTTTAATCAGAGTTTTAGTTTATATGTAATAATTATTTTATTATTATTATTATTTTTTAGAGATGGGGTTTTGCTATGTTGCCCAGACTGGTCTTGAACTCCTGACTTCAAGCCATCTTCCTTCCTTGGCTTCCTAAAGTGTTGGGATTACAGGCATGAGCCACTATGCCCAGCTGATCCATATATAATTTTTGATATGTATGGGCTTAAATCTGCCATCTTGATTTTGATTTCTAGTTTCCATGTTTGCTTTCTTTCGTTTTTTGCTGTTGCCTTTTCTATTGATTTTTAGTTAGGCCTTTTAGTGTATTTTTCAGATAGTGTCTCAGAGTATAACATGCATTTAAAAATAATCATAGTATCTGCCTTCTCAAAAATAAAGACCCTTAGAACAGTGGACGACTTCCAATCATCCTTTTGCTGTCTGTGCTCTTGTTATTATCTATTCTAATTCTACATACACTATGAATGTGGGAACTACATAGTATTTGAACTACATATGTTATGAAGTAATTATACATGACTGCTTTTACTTCATGAAATCAATAATCAGTGGTCTTTTAAAGAAATTTACTGTTTATTTACATATGGGTATATGCATACATATGGGTGCAACTGTTTTGACCAGATTTTTTTTTTTTTTTTTTTTTTTTTGAGACGGAGTCTTGCTTTATTTGTCCTTTCTGGTTTTCTTTATTCTTTTTTGCAAAACTGGGTTTTTATTTTGTTGCATTAGGCTGCCTTTAGTTTGAGCATTTCTTATAATGCAGGTCTGCTAGAGAAGACTTCTTTCCTTCTTTCCTGTTTTGTCTGTGTGAAAATGTCTTGTATATTGCCTTCATTTTTGATGGATATAGAATTATTTTCATAGATTTCCCCTTATACATTTTAAAGAAGTCATTTCATTGTCTTCAGGCTTCCATTTATTTTCTGATGATAAGTTATCCATTTTTCTTACCAGTCTCTCTTCTCTCCTCTGTCGTCTCTTTTTCTCTTGCTGCTTTCAGGATTTCTTTTTAAATAATTTTTATGATTTTTTTTTTTTTTTTTTGCCTTGCCCAGGGTTCCATTGAGGTTCTTGGATGTGTAGGTTTGATATTTCTTACTACCAGGTTTAGAAAATCTTAGTCATTATCTCTTCAAATGTTTCCTCCATTTTCTGTTTATTTTTTGGGATTCGAATTAACTTAACGTTAGAGCATTTGATGCTGCGCCTGGAGATTTCAGATTCTCTGTTTCAGTTTTCCCACCTGATTTCCATTTGTGTGTGTTTGGATCATTTCTCTTGACCCATCTTCAAAACCATTCGGTAAGTCTCTAGGAAGTTTCAAACTTTCCCACATCTTCCTGTCTTCTTCTGAGCCCTCCAAACTGTTTCACCCTCTGCCTAGGTTATCTTTAGAGAGAAAGAGAGATAGGGGTGGGGTGGGGTGGGGTGGGGTGGGGTGGGTGGGGGAACTGCCAAACACTTTTAAACCGCCAGATCTTGTGAGAACTCACTCACTATCAGGAGAGCAGCACAGGGGAACCACTCCCGTAATCCGATCACCTTACAACAGATCCCTTCCTCGACATACGGGGATTACAATTCAAGAAACACTCCAGGCAGGCCATGCCGTCTCTGAGTAGGACACAGAGTAGGTGGATATGAGCAGCCCCTCAGATCCACCACAGGGCGGTCTCTCGGTCCTGCTCTCAGACTTCCTCATGAGCACTTGTGATCCCACAGACAAGAGTTGGAGGGCGGGTTCAGACTCACTTTGTGTCTAGGACTCCTAGGAATTCTAAACCATCACACCAGCCTATGTTCTACCTTTAAAATTTTGTTAAAATTCCACTGTTTTGTCTGGGATGATTTCCTGTTTGTCTTGCTGCTCCACCATGGATGAAAGCAGCTGGGTGTGTGTGTGTGTGTGTGTGTGTGTGTGTGTGTGTGTGTGAGAAAGCAGCTGGTGTGTGTGTGTGTGTGTGTATGAAAGCAGCTGGGGTGTGTGTGTGTGTGTGTGTGTGTGTGTGTGTGTGTCTGTGCCTATGCCTGTGTCTCTGTGTCTTTGTATTCTGTCCAGGGAATGGTTTGTCACTCTTTGGATTTTCATTCATTAGGTCTTTTTTACATCTTTGCTCTCAAATGAGTTTTTGTAAAACAATGATTTTCTAGGTTCTCCATCTTGTTCTTACTGATAGAGTGGGAATGATGTTCTCTCATAATTTTTTACATTCCAGATGGGAGCAACAGTTCTCTAATGATTAATAGCTTGAAATCACTTTCATTGGAACATATAATCTTCTGACTGTCATTGCTCATGTGCTCTGTTTGAAACTTTTTTTTGGTGGACAGAAGAAAGAAGTTACTATAAAGGCTTGACCTTAAGTAAAACTAGGCAACATGCTTTTGTTATCTCTGGAAAAAATGCATGATTCATAGATTTATACTGTTTTTTTTTTCCCAGAAACCCTATGAGAAACTGATTACATTTCTATAACTTTAAAAACTTTTTTTGGCTTCAGCAGTTTCCCCTTCTCATAATAAAATGTAGGGCAGAACTTGTTACATGCTGGTTTGTTTTTTTTCTTTTTCCTTTTCAACATTCCTCTTAGAAAAGCAATAAAATATTCCTGATTGTTACCATTATAAGTTTTGGTACCTGCTTCTTTGTTTATTCACTTAATAGCTCCTCTATTTACAATAATGTCTCCTTAGGCTTGTGAATGTTTCTCTCTGCTTTTTTCTTTGTGTATTTTCCAAATTTATAAGCTCAGTAATCTGTCACTTACAACGCAAGGGTAAAACCTGTCTCCTACATGGTTTGATGGAGCTATAGAACATGCAGTTGAAAGAGGCTTAAATATATATGGAGTGAAATGTAGAATACAGATAATAGGCAGTTTCTTATGCTTGGGCTCAGGGTAGTGCCTGATTGGTAATAGCATGTGTTTGTATTTGTATTTTTTTGAATGAATGAATGAATGAAAGAGGTTGAGATGCTGATTTATGAACTTAAGTTCTTTTATTCTTAGGAATTCTTTTAAAAAGAATTTATGAATTTAAGAACTTGTTTGTTTCTTCAGATTCCAATTCCCAAACTTACGTACTACAGATAATAAGTAGGGTTTTAGATAAAGATTATCCTGGCAGCTTGCCCCTTTTCACCTGGTTTATTTTTTTCCTTCACGAAATTTATACTTTTGCCTTTGTATTCATCAGGAATCAGTTCTGACTTGCTGTGTGTGATGAGTTATCCAGAGCTTAAAATGGTATCTGGAACTCAGTAGGTACTCAGATTGTAGTTTGGTTGAAATGAATTATTAGGTGAGTAAGAAAATGGCAGTGTTCTCAGATGAACCAGTATAATCCATTGCAGCAATATGGTTCCAACAACCCCCAATCAGAACTTTCTCAGTTATAATTCTTGCTCTAATGGAGTCACTAATGTTATCTTAGCTTCTCCATCAAACGAATATATGATTGGTATTTTTTCCCTCCTTCCTTCCTTTCCACACTTCTCTGTCTATCTATAAATAACAACAACAACAACAACAACAACAACAACAACAAAACTGCCTTGAGACAGGTTCTTGTTATTTTGCCCAGGCTGGTCTCAAACTCCTGGGTTCAAGCAATCCTCCTGCCTCAGCTTCCCAAAGTTTGTTTTTTATTTAAATACGAATAATCCAATATACTTTGTGAAGTTTTCTGTTCTTTACTCTTCTGAGATTTCACCGTATTTCCTTTACATCCATTAAATTTTATTAATAAAATATGTCCTTTGTTTCCAAAACTACAGAATTTTTATGTTTTGGTTTACCAGTGTGATGCTGTTGATTCTGCAGTTTGAAATGTGTCCAGTGTTTCTCAAAGTCTTGTTCTTTCTTAGTGATGTCCTAGCAATTGATTATTAGAAAAGAAAAACTTGAGAAATTCGAAATGGTTGAAACATGTTCTAGCACACGTTTTATTTTTCCAACACTAATGCTTTAGAGGCAGGGAGTCAGTAAATAGAAAATGAATATGAGCAGTCTTTGTGAGAGGATGGGAACCCAGCCTTACCTAATACTGGTGGCTGATCCCTTTAATGTAAAAGTAATGCGTTGCAAGTGGGAAGTGTTCTGAAGAATGTATAGTGTGATGAGTTAATTCTCAATAGTGGAACTGTTTTGAGTTATTGTTACATTATTTGCCAGAATATAAACAAAGGGAATTCTTTCCTTGTGGATGATCCATTTCTACTTAATCTCTCATCTTTCAACAAATTGTTCTCTGCTGCCTTCCACAAAGGGCTGTGTGGCTCAAGTTTGAATCATTGTGCTTGGAGGCAAGACATATAATAATACTTTACTTTTTATGCTTCTTTGGATTTTTATCAGAAATAATATGGCTGTTTGATCTGAAGCCTGATAATTGGTTTTTCCCTTACTTCAGTATTTATACTTCCAGTCATAACGCTTTAAGCCCTTCATCATTCAACAGTTATTTCTGTGTTTTAGGTTACTAGAATCAGTCATTCTTCTTCCTGTCCAGCATCTCTGTTTGCTGCTCTATGTGTCACTGGTGAAGAATATACAACCATCTATCTTGAGTTAATATTATTTTTCCTCCACATATGAGCATCAGTGGAAAACTTTAGGGGAAAACAAAAAGGAACTAGAGAGGACAAGGAATTTCCTGAGACTCATGGTCTGACTTTGAGAGTGTATTAGGTCCTTACTTGCTACATTGGTTCATGGTTGTCACTGATTTCCTTTACTAGTTACTGATGGTATATTGTAGTTGACCTGTCTTCTATTTGTTATTCTTGGAGCAACAGCTTTCATACTTATCATTTTGTTGCCCATGGCATGTAGAAGCACTTCTGGAATATTTCCCGAGCACCTTCATTGTTTCTTTTTTCATTTTTGCCATTCTGTATCATCCTTTTAGTCTTTTAATATTTTTTTTACAGTCAAGTCTTGCCTATCTTCAGTCCATTCTCCACCCAGCAACCAGACTGTTCATGTACAATTTTAACCTGATCTGGCTATTCCCCTACTAAAAACCTTTAGTGGCACTTAGGATAAATTAAATCCTTAGCATGGTGTATTAGTTCATTCTCACACTGCTACAAGAACTGCCTGAGATTGGGCATTTTATAAAGAAAAGACATTTAGGCCAGGTGTGGTGGCTCAAGCCTGTAATCCTAACACTTTAGGAGGCCTAGGCAGGCCGATCACCTTGTCAGGAGTGACCTGGTCAGGAGTTTGAGACCAGCGTGACCAACATGGAGAAACGTGTTTCTACTAAAAATAGAAAAACTAGCTGGGCGTAGTGGCTGGGCACCTGTAATCCCAGTTACTCAGACACTGAGGTAGGAGAATTGCTTGAACCTGGGAGGCGGAGGTTGCAGTAAGCCGAGATTGCGCCACTGTACTCCAGTCTGGGAGACAGAGCGAAACTCCATCTCAAAAATAAAGAAGGGAAGGGGAAGGGAGGTTTAACTGACTTAGTTTTGCAGGGTGTACAGAAACAGGAGGCATGGGTGGGGAGGCCTCAGGAAACTTACAATCATGGCAGAAGGCAAAGGGGAAGCCGGCATGTCTTACGTGGCCAGATCAGGAGGAAGCAGGGTGGTGGGGAGTGGGGGGTGCTATATACTTTCCAACAACAAGATCTTGTGAGAACTCTGTCATGAAAACAAGAAGGGGGAGGTCTACTCCTATGATCCTGTCACCTCCCACCAGGCCCCTGCTCCAACTTTGGGAATTGCAAATGCTACATGAGATTTGGGTGGGGACACAGAGCCAAAGCATCCCACATGGCCAGGGAGGCCCTGTGTGGCCGGACTCCAGCCTGCCTCCGCAGCTTTCTGTTGTGCCAGTCTCCAGCAGGCTCATGGTGCCAGTGAGGAGGCTGATCTTAACTCCCCCAGAGTGTGCTTTTGGTCTCCTATGCACCTTTTCGGCTTAGAGGACAACTCTGCATTCAAAAAAAACTTTTCTGAGGACAACTTTTTAAAGAGTCGTTTTCAGTTCACAGTCAAACGAGGAAGATAGAGATTTTCCTTATTCCCCCCAGCTCCCACGCATGCATAGCCTTCCCCATTATCAACACCCCCACCAGAATGCTGCATTTGTTAGAATTGAGGAATCTGCCTTGACATACCATAATCACCCAAAATTCATAGTTTACATTAGGGCTCACTCTTGGGTTGTACATTCTGTGGGTTTGCCCAAATGTATACTTAATGTATCCCCCATTCTAGTATCATACAGAAGATTTCACTGTCCTAAAAAGCTTGTGCTCCACCTGTTCATCCCTTTCCCTCCAGTCCCTGGCAACCAGTGGTCTTTTTACTGTTTCTGTAGTTTGACCTTTTCCAGAGTGTCATCTACTTGAATCGCAAAGTATGTAGACTTTTCAGATAGGCTTCTTTCACTGAGTGGCATACATTTAAGCTCCCTCCATGTCTTTTCATGGCTCAGTAGCTCATTTCTTTTTAGCACTGAGTGATACTCCGTCGTCAGGATGTACTACAGTTTTATTCATTCACCTAGTAAGGGGCAGTTGTGAGTCAAACAAAATTTGGTAGTTGTGAATAAACATCCATGTGCAGGTTCTCGTGTAGACATAGTTTTCAGCTCCTTTAGGTAACTACCAAGGAATGTGACTGCTGTGTCCTACAGTAAGAGTATTTTTACTTTTGTAAGAAACAACCAGACTTTGAAAGTGTACCATTTTGCATTGCCACCAGCAGTGAATAAGAGTGCCTGTTGCTCCACATCCTCTTCAACATTTGGTGGTGTCAGTGTTTTGGATTTTGGCTATTCTAATGAGTAGTATTCAATTTGTATTTCATTTTAATTTGCCTTTCCTTGATGATATCTGATAGCGTACATCGTTTCTTAATGCTTCTCTGCCATTTGTATATTCATATGTATATTCCATGTGACCCAATAATTCCATTTCTTGATATATACCCAAAAGAATTGAAAGCAGGGGCCTAAACAGATATTTGTATATCCATGTTCATAGCAGCACTGTTCGCAACCGGCAAAAGGTGGAAGGAACCCAAGTGTCTCCGGATGTTGTGAATGGATAAGAAAAATGTGGTATATACACACGCAATGGAATATTAGGCTTTTATTTAGTAATTGAAAGTTACCGTTCGACGGGTACAGAGTTTCAGTTTTGCTAGATGAAAAAAGTTCTGTTAATGGATGGTGGTGATGGTTATGTAACATCGTGAACATATTTAATGCCACTGAACTCTACTCTTAAAAATGGTTAAGATGATAAACTTTAGGTTACATGTATTTTACCACAGTTAAAAGTAAAAAATAAATAAATAAATAAATAAATAAATAAATAAATAAATAAATAAAACCAAAAACTTACCACAGTTAAATCTTAGGAAAAACTTGCCTTTTAGTGGCCAAGTGGTAACCTGATCTGTTACTGGTGTCTTTCAGGCCTGGCGTTTCCTTGACCATGCAGGCATTTTCTGAAGAGGAAAGGAAGCAGTGGTTGGAAGCTCTGGGTGGAAAGGAAGCTGTAAGAATAATCAATGGTTGAGTTTTATTTAAAAGCCTTTAGAGTTGACTTGCATTCATTTTTATGTTATTTTTGTGTAGTATTTGAGAAAAGTTCCCTGCTGAAACAGGTATTCCAAAAATCATCTTGGAAGCATTCAACATTCTGGTAACTTGGCTTGGGCAAGCAGCAGTACATATAAGACTGGCGTATCATTAGTTTTTATTTCTGTATTTTCTTGACTTGCCACTCTGAGGAAGTCATCTAAATTCTCAATTTCGTCTTGCCTACTTGACGGTACTTTGGGTGATGAATACAATAAATGTCTGCAATGCATTTTGATCTCAGTGGAGATGGAACAGGAAATGTGAGACCAGGCAATATTATAAGTGACTGCTGTAATTATTTTGCTTGATATAACAATTTAAACTTTCATCTAGTGGTTTACAGAATACAGTATTATGTAGCCTTAGTGAATGGGCCTCTGTAGTCAGAGTGCTTTGAGGAATACATTGAAGGTAGTGGTATAGATCCAGAGGCACCAGGATTCAGTCTGTTGGCCACTATTGAAGCACTACTTTCATTTTGGTGGACTAGTGGCTTTTGAGAGTTGAGAATTTGGCACATCATGTATTGGGGATTTAGTGAGGATAATGATAGAAAACACCACAGAACCAATTTAAATAAACTCGACTTAAAGTATTATGTATGACTCTAAATAAACTGCCATTGCAGGTACCAGGCAAGCTTATCTGGAAAGCATTTGCCAGTTCAGCAGTGTTGAGGACAAAAAAACCCAGAAAGAGCATGGTTTGAAAGTAGAGGAGGTATCATCTAGAGCAGAAACAGATTCAGAATAGAGCTTATGAAATGGGCAAAAGCTAATGTTATCTCAGGGTAACAGCGCATTGGTGGGTGTATAGGAAACGAGAGCAAGGAGGCTGATCAGCAACGCGTGTGGAAATCTTGAAGTACTTGGAAAATGAAAACTCAAATTAACATAGTATAAAAATTGATTCTATATTGGGAATGTATCACTCTTACACCAAAAAAAAAAAAAAAAAAAAAGGCATCTTGATCAGATTTGGTTGTCTTACCATATTTGGAATGCATTTAGCTTCTGTAGTTTTATTTTGATTGATTGATGGAATCTCGCTCTGTTGCCCAGTCTGGAGTGCAGTGGCATGACCTTGGCTCAGTGCAACCTTTGCCTCCTGGGTTCAAGTGATTCTCCTGCTTCAGTCTTCCAAGTAGCTGGGATTACAGGCATGTACCACCATGCCCAGCTAATTTTTGTAATTTTTAGTGGAGATGGGATTTCACCATGTTGGCCAGGCTGTTCTTGAACTCCTGACCTCAAATGATCCACCCACTTTGGCCTCCCAAAGTGTTGGGATTACAGGCGTAAGCCACCACACCCGGCCTTATTTCTATTTATTCTTAATTTGTCATTGAAATTTTTAGCTGTGAATCAAGAGTATTTCCAGTGTTTATGGTTACTGAGACTGCAAAACAGGTTATACTCATCTTCTTTAGTAAAGACAGCACACTCACTAGAATGTATCTCTCCAGAGATGCAGGAAGTATATTGGATTTGCATCCATTAAAATACAGAAAAAAAAAGTGAGTTTGCATAGCAGAAAGACTAAGTCATTGAGAAATGAGACTGTTGCCAATGTCAGCATAACCTTGAAGACGTATATAACCTCTCTTTTAGTCGGGAGCCAAGTGATTAACTCAGAGATACACAGACAAAGGCAAGTCTGCAGAAAAACAATATTCAGCTATGTATTTATATGGCGACACTGAAGGGACTGCATATTTTTGTTGGGTGTTGTAAGCCTTGCAAATAATTTGCCAGCCTTGCAGTTCTTAAAAGTTGCCTAGAATTATCATCATGCTCTTTCTGTTGTAGTTTCCTAAATTATGGGCAGGAGTTATCTGTTTAGGTAAATACTGATTTTTAGAAATAGTGGTGAAAACATGAGCTCCGTCTTAATGGTTAGAATACAGCAGTTTCTTTATCACTCTGTAGCTGTACAGCTGAGTATTTCAAGTATACACAAACTTTCAATAAGTCCCTTAAGGACCCTGCCCCCTTTATCTTATTTTTGCTTATTTAGTATTCCTCAGGGAGAGAAAAGTGGTCTCAGAGATGTTCCTTTTTGTTATTTATCTTTGCATCTGAGCATATGATAGTGTGTTATTAACTGAGAAAACACAGCGCACTGTCTGCCTGAAGTTAGTGTTGGATCCCACATATTTAGAGCTCACTCCTACAAGACTGCGTGACTTCAGATGCCCATCACAAGTCTGGACCCTCCTATACTTCTGGCTAACTGTTCCCATGAACCCTTCATCAGTTTAATAATTTGCCAGATTAGCTCCCAGAACTCAGAGAAATACTTTACTTATATTTAGTAGTATATTATAAAAGTTACAACTCTGGAATGGCCCAGTGGGAAGAGATGCATAGAACAAAGTCTGAAGTGAGGCTGAGGTGGGTCCACCAACCTCCCAGCACTTCTCATGTTCACCAATGCAGAAGCTTATCAGAGCTCGTTGTTGTTTCAGAACTCAGTCACCAGCTCACGCCCGAAGAGACTGGTGGGTAGCGCTGAAAGAAATATCACTGGGTCTTTGTGGTATTCAGCCCCATCCTGAGATGGACTATCCAGGGCCTCTATCAGAAGTCACCTCATTATCGTAAACTCACATGTGACCAAAAGGATCTTGTTATGAATAACAAAAGACGTTCTTATTACTCAGGAAATTCCAAGAGTTTAGAAGCTCTGTGTCAGGAAGTGGGGATGAAGACCAATTTCTTATTCTGTCACATTAACCAAAATCAAGCTTATGAAAATGTGTGTGTGTTTTTTTTTTTGTATGGTCCTCAGTGTGCCTACTTGAATAATTTTTGC